>NC_090651.1:293095768-293395768 GCF_040937935.1 Hyperolius riggenbachi | reverse complement strand
GCTTGAGAAAATTGATTTTAAACATACAAAGAAAAAATGTTTTTTAAACTCAGAAAAAAAGACAGTTTAAAAACCATGTTTCCTTTGCATTTTTAAATTGATTTTCTCAAAAACTACAATGTGTTTTTGAATAATTTTTTTTTTATTAATTTTTTTACTTATACCCACTATTCTCCTTAACATTTGTAGCAATTGGTGACAATAGCATAAAGGGGGCTTTGTTATTCACTGCTAAGGTCAGCACAAAATTACACGAAAATTATGCAAATATTTTACAAAATTATGAATAATTACAAGTACAGACAAAATGAATTACGATTTTACCTGAAATTTTGCATTACGATTTCGCATCTACATCTATGCGAAATTTGTGCTCATCGCTACCTAAAGGGGCCCATACACCTAACGATTTTCCTACCGATATACAGCAGATTCGATCATTGTGATCGAATCTGCATTTAAATCATTATGCAAATGCAAATGATTGATTTCCGTCCGAAATCAATTGTTCCTGTCGATTCCCGTCGAGCCGTCCGTGCGGAAGATTTTGCTCGATCGCCGGTGGGTTGGGAGTGCATCAATAGCGGCGTTCGAATGCCCGATGACCGACGCAATACATCACCTGTTCGGCCGGCGCGAGTCCTCCCGGTCACCGCTGTCTCTTCTCCGCTGGGCTCCAGGGCTGCAGCTTCACTGAACTTCCTGTCCCGGCAGGAAGTTTAAACAGTAGAGCGCCCTCTACTGTTTAAACGCCTTGGGACAGAAAGAAGTGGAGCCTGCAGGTCCAGAACCCAGCGGAGAAGAGACAGCGGTGACCGTGAGGACTCGCGCCAGCCAGAGCAGGTAATGTAGGCGGGGGGGGGGGGGGGGGGTATGCAGTGGCAGCAACACCACCATAGATTGTTGTCAGCTATTGTAGAGGTAACTACAACAGTACAGAACTAAAATGCAAATTGTTTATTATGTATTTTTGCTTAGTGTCCAATATTATCCCAAACTGTTCCTGAGTGACCTGAATTTGCTGTTGCATCTGCTCTTCTCATCTGCTCTTCTGTGAGATACCTGGCTACTGTCCTGGCACACAAATGACATATTTTCAGTTTATTTGACAAGATGCAAAAAAAAGCCTAAAGTGTGTGTAAAGTGAGTCTTCGGCCTTCCTGTAACAGAATGACATTCATAGCTGTGCTGTATTGGACTCGTTAAACTCTCTTCATCATTCACTCACATGTTGCCAACTGAAAAGTGCTTCCACCACTAAAACAGAGCACCATGGCTTATCATTTACTTACTGACTGACTGTATGCTTGCTGTGACAATTCAAGAGTTTCATTACTGCCCTAGCTGACCCCTACCACGCCATCACAGGAATGTTTTCTTCATTCACCATAACAACATACAGCATGTGAGGCGCTTCCACTCACTGGAACAGAATGCTGAGAATAAAGCAGTTCTACTATAGATTCACATGTGTCAGTATGTGCCAATCGCAAACACCTGCACAGCATTCCCACGTCTACCTTCATGACAGAGGAACAGGCACTGTCTGATTTGTTTCCAGTCAGGTAACCTCTCCATGTTCTAATTAAAAAGATCCACCACCATCCATCAGGTAATTAAGCGCTCTCTAAACAGAATACTTTGTTTACAATTCATTGCCTTTTGTGCCAATAGCAGCTTCTATTAATGCATGAGGAAGAAAGAGAAAGATACAGAGAAAATGTGGCATGAGAGGTTGAGAGAGATACCATATTTCCCTGAAAATAAGACAATGTCATATACATTTTTGCTCCAAAAGATGTGCTAGGGTTTATTTTTAGGGGGTATCTTATATTTCCATCAGGAAGTGTCTCTCAGCAGAACATGTCCTGTTCTTTTGTCAAGATCGGCACTGTACCACTGCGTCCCCACTTGCTGGTATCCTCTTCCCCCTTTTTAACTTCCGCTACGGCTTATTTTGGGGGTAGGACTTATATTTCAATCATGCTCAAAATTATTTTTGGGGAAACAAAGAAAGAAAAGAAAAAAGAAAGAAAGAAAGAAAGAAAGAAAGAAAGAAGGATGTACAGCACTTATTTTTCAACAGTGTATGTATTTTTGTTGTTGTCTATGGATGGAGTATGTTCTATATTAATGAATTGAGAGCCATACTTTCTTGCTTTCTTGTTACTCTCTGGGAAGCAGACAGGAGCAGCGTCCCTGCTGTGGAGCGTGTTTTTATCACAAGGCAGCATTTACCATTTATCTACAAACAATGCATCTCCTCAGTCTGCAGTTATTTCAGTTATATTCGGTAATTACTGATTTAATTAAGACCTAATCTAAATAAATAAACACCAAGGTGGCCTTATTAGTTTATTACAATACTTTCACTACAGGGTAGAAGAGAAGTCTTACATGGGTCTATATTTGTGTGTGTGAATCCGCACCTGAGTGGAATTCATAATTGTACAGCCTGCAAAAAATCAGTACCTGACCTGATCTGCAGAGATGCTGATATCTAAACACACTTAGCACTACAGCATCTGCTCAGTCGCCCTAATGCTAGGTACACGCTGCGATTTCCCACTCGATCCCAGTCAATCAATTATTTCCAACATGCTCGATCGGGTCTCGAACGATACAACCGTCAATTTACTCATGTTAAGTATGCAAAATCGACGGCTGTATCGATCGAAACTCGATCGAGCATGTCGGAAATAATCGATCGACTGGGATCGATCTCGCCGATGGACCAGGAAATCCAGCAATAGACTGTGTTCAGCATCAGACTCCGTTATCAGAGATATGTGGTCACTGTCCTGTAGCACAATATTACACAGATAAAGTAGACTTGAACTCTTGCACAGGACAGAAGGAAAACAGAGAGAAATGCACCGTGTGTGTACAGTATTTAGAGAGTTTAGCCTGTCTGATTCCCATTCATCTGTAACTAAGTACAAGTGTAATTTGATCTCTCATCTGTGTCAGCTGGCTGCCTCGGCAGAGCAGCTAATTTGTAAGCACAGAATGTTAACACTAGGGGCCTGATTCACAAAGCGGTGCAAACTTTTTCGCGGACTTTTGCGCGCAATTTGCCGCGATTTGCGCGATCGTGGCAAATTGCGCGCGCAAAAGTCAGCGAAAAAGATTGCACTGCTTTGTGAATCAGGCCCTATATCTGCTTGCATGAAAGCAGGAAGCAGACACACTGCAGATTTATTGCAGGATTTGTATCAGCTATAACAAAGAATTGTTTTTCTTTAAAGTGGACCTGAACTCAGAACGTCTCTGCTCTGCTATACGCAACAGCATAATATCCTTTAAAGAAAAACATTTCCCACACGCTAGATGGAACTAAGCCAAGGTGGCCATTTATGCTTGTTTTGGTCGGGAAACTAGTATGATTACAGATGTCTCCCTGGCTACTTTAACCACTTGCCGACCGCGCACTCATAACGCACGCCGGCAAAGTGGTAGCTGCAGGACCAGCGACGCACATCTGCGTCGCCGGCTGCAGGCGAATTAATCAGGAAACAGCCGCTGGCGCGAGCGACTACTTCCTGTCAATTCACGGTGGGGGGCTCCGTGAATAGCCTGCGGGCCGCCGATCGCGGCTCGCAGGCTAAATGTAAACACAAGCGGAAATAATCCGCTTTGTTTACATTTTTACAACGCTGCTATAGCAGCAGCGTTGTACTAGATCAGCGATCCCCGGCCAATCAGCGGCCGGGGATCGCTGTCACATGACAGGCAGGAGCCTGTTAGAGGCTGCACAGGACAGATCCGTTCCTGTGCAGCCTCCGATCTCTGGAGCAGGAAGGGAGGAGAGGGAGAGGGGGAATCCTGCGGTGGAGGGGGCTTTGAGGTGCCCCCCACCGCCAGCCACACGCAGGCAGGAGTGATCAGACCCCCCCAGCACATCATCCCCCTAGTGGGGAAAATAGGGGGGCGATCTGGTTGCTCTGCCTGCTATTTGATCTGTGCTGGGGGCTGTAGAGCCCACCCAGCACAGATCTTCTAAATCAGCGCTGGTCCCTAAGGGGGGGTAAAGGCTGAGTCCTGAAGTGGTTAAAGTGGTATGGAACTCAGAATTGCACTTCTGTTCTAAAACACTAAACACAGCAAAAAGCTGATAGGAACAGCAAGAGACTGATATAAAGTCACTGGAGGTACAGTGGGATGCAAAAGTTTGGGCAACCTTGTTAATCGTCATGATTTTCCTGTATAAATCGTTGGTTGTTACAATAAAAAATGTCAGTTAAATATATCACATAGGAGACACACACAGTGATATTTGAGAAGTGAAATTAAGTTTATTGGATTTACAGAAAGTACACAATAATTATCTACATAAAATTAGGCAGGTGCATACATTTGGGCACTGTTGTCATTTCATTGATTCCAAAACCTTTAGAACTAATTATTAAGGCTGCTTTCACAGTGAGACGTTACAGGCGCACGTTAGTGCAGCCTGTAACGCTCCCCAACGCACAGCAATGTAACTGCAATGGGTTGTTCACAGTGCCCACGTTGCGTTACATTGTAACGCTGCACGTCAATCTAAAGTGCAGCACGCTACGGCGTTAGAGCGGCTTTGCCGCGTTAGCCTGCTTGCACAGGCGCAGTGATTAGCCACATGGCTAATTAATATTCACTGCACCGTGCTGACGTCACTGGCGGGACCACGTGATGCGGAGTGCTGTGCTCATGTGGTCTCCACCAGTGCATGCGTACCATAGTACGCATCACGGACACATCAAAGAGCCGCTTAACGCGGCTCTTTGCTAACGTCCTCCGCCACCACCACCATGCGTTGCGTTAGGTGCACGTTATGCGACCTTAATCTTAGTCTTAGTGTGTAAGAAGCCTTAATGATGAATCATTTTTTGAACTGATTTATCTAATTAGGTTTTCATTATCTACTTTTATAACCGTTGGAGATAAAGGGAACCTAAAGCAGGAAGTATATGGAGGCTGCCATATTTATATCCTTTTAAATAATACCAGTTGCTGGAAGCCCTGTTGACCTGTTTGGCTGCAGTAGTGTCTGAATCACACCAGAAACAAGCACACAGCTAATCTTGTCAGATCTGACAATAACGTCAGAAATACCTGATCTGCTGCATGCTTGTTCAGGGTATATGGCTAAAAGTATTAGAGGCAGCAGGACTGCCAGGCGACTAGTATTGCTTAAAGAGACTCTGAAGCAGGGGTCGAGTGGGGCGTGGACGCGGGGGGACGGCGTCCACTTACTATTTCCCGAAGGGTGGACGCCGTCCCCCCTGGCATTTGTGGAGGGGAGCAGCGGAGTGGAAGGAAAGCTGTGAGCAGCGGGGGGGGGGGGGGGGGGGGAGGGCGGACATCTCCCCCCCCCCTCCCTCACCTTAGGTGCTCTCCTTCCCTCGCTCTTCCCTCCGAAATAATGTGCGAGCAGCCAGCAGCGGGCGGGAATTACCTCTCCTCGTTACGGCTCCGGATCTGCGTGCCGCTGCTCTGGTCTGGACCAGACCAGTCTTGCGGCACACAGATCTGGTGTTCCGATGACGAGGAGAGGTAAGTCCTGCCCGCTGCCGGCTGCCCGCACATTACTTCAGGAGGGGAGAGCGAGGGAAGGAGAGCACCTAAGGTAGAGTGACCAGATTTTTGTAGGCCCAACCTGGGACAGGGAGGGTGGGAGCAGGGGGGGGGGCGAAAAGTGGGGAGGACTGAGGAGTGCACAGCGATGAAGACCGGGGGGGCTGCGGCGCAACGCGCGGCGGTGAAAAATGGGCGTGGCCATGACATTGTGTGGGCGGAGCTAACGTAATGATGTAACACCGAGGCATAAGAAAGCAGTGTTTACGCCATGATGTGGACAAACGAGACTTTGCATCATGGGTGTGCAGAAACTGTGTGATGCTAATAGTATACCGTAACCACAAAGCCGCAAACATAGCCATCTATGACCATTAAATAATAAATGCAGTAACAGTTACCCCGGACACCAGAAACTAAATGCAATGGGCAACATGTCAGCACAAAATAAACGCAATGCGTGCAAACATGTCAGTACAAAATAAACGCAATGCGGGCAACATGTCAGTACAAAATAAATGCAATGCGGGCAACATGTCAGTACAAAATAAACGCAATGCGGGCAACATGTCAGTACAAAATAAACGCAATGCGGGCAACATGTCAGTACAAAATAAATGCAATGCGGGCAACATGTCAGTACAAAATAAACGCAATGCGGGCAACATGTCAGTACAAAATAAACGCAATGTAGGTAAACATTTTAGTACAAAATAAACGCAATGCGGGCAACCATGTCAGTACAAAATAAACCCAATGCGGGCAACATGTCAGTACAAAATAAAAACGCAATGCGGGCAAACATGTCAGTACAAAATAAACGCAATGCGGGCAACATGTCAGTACAAAATAAACGCAACGCGGGCAAACATTTCACCAGAAAATTACTGCAATGCGGGCAAACATTTCACCAGAAAATTACTGCAATGCGGGCAAACATTTCACCAGAAAATTAACGCAATGCGGGCAAACATTTCACCAGAAAATTAACACAATGCGGGCAAACATTTCCCCAGAAAAGAAACGCAATGCGGGCAAACATTTCCCCAGAAAAGAAACGCAATGCGGGCAAACATTTTCCCAGAAAATTAACGCAATGCGGGCAAACATTTCACCAGAAAAGAAACGCAATGCGGGCAAACATTTCCCCAGAAAAGAAACGCAATGCGGGCAAACATTTCCCCAGAAAAGAAACGCAATGCGGGCAAACATTTCCCCAGAAAAGAAACAATACGGGCAAACATTTCCCCAGAAAAGAAACAATGCGGGCAAACATTTCACCTGAAAAAGAAACAATGCGGGCAAACATTTCACCTGAAAAAGAAACAATGCGGGCAAACATTTCACCTGAAAAAGAAACAATGCGGGCAAACATTTCCCCAGAAAAGAAACAATGCGAGCAAACATTTCACCTGAAAAAGAAACAATGCGGGCAAACATTTCACCTGAAAAAGAAACAATGCGGGCAAACATTTCACCTAGAAAATAAATCATTTACTCACCTTGCAGAAGTCTCCGGCCTCTGGCGCGCTGTTCCCGGGACCACCTTCCTCCTGAAGTCTCACCGCGCTGACAGCCTGGCAGAGCAGGGCTACGGCAAGATGGCGCCCGAAGCCCTGTACTGGAGACAAATAGTCTCCAGTACAGGGCTTCGGCAGCCATCTTGCCGTAGCCATGCTCGCCTGCCGGTGTCGGAACAGACACCGGAAGAGGAGGCTGGAGCGGGGCTGCGGACAATGAACTGGCACGGCGTCTATAGACGCCGCTGCCAGTTCATAAGGATAGAGTGGCCAGAGTCCCGAGGCCGGGACGTCCCGCTGCTGAAAGCGGGACGTTTCCCGGGACCTCATGCAGCCTGGGACAGCGGACCCCGAATCCGGGACGCGTCCCGGGCAATCCGGGACGTCTGGTCACTCTACCTAAGGTGAGGGAGGGGGGGGGGGGGAGATGTCCTCCCTCCCCCACCGCTGCTCACAGCTCTCCTTCCACTCCGCTGCTCCCCTCATGCTGGGGGGACACCTGACTACCTATTCTGGCGACATATACCCCCTGGCTACATATACTGGGGACACATACATCCCTGGCTACATATACTGGGGCACATATACCCCTGGCTACATATACTGAGGACACATACATCCCTGGCTACATATACTGGGGCACATATACCCCTGGCTACATATACTGGGGCAAATATACCCCTGGCTACATATACTGGGGCACATATACCCCTGGCTACATATACTGGGGACACATACATCCCTGGCTACATATACTGGGGCACATATACCCCTGGCTACATATACTGGGGCACATATACCCCTGGCTACATATACTGGGGACACATACATCCCTGGCTACATATACTGGGCACATATACCCCTGGCTACATATACTGGGGACACATACCCCTGGCTACATATACTGGGGCACATATACACCTGGCTACATATACTGGGGACACATACCCCTGGCTACATATACTGGGGACACATACCCCTGGCTACATATACTGGGGCACATATACCCCTGGCTACATATACTGGGGACATATCCCCCTGGCTACATATACTGGGGCACATATACTGGGGCACATAAACCCCTGGCTACATATACTGGGGACACATACCCCTGGCTACATATACTGGGGACACATACCCCTGGCTACATATACTGGGGCACATATACCCCTGGCTACATATACTGGGGACATATATCCCTGACTACATATACTGGGGCACATATACCCCTGGCTACATATACTGGGGCATATATACCCCTGGCTACATATACTGGGGCACATATACCCCTGGCTACATATACTGGGGCACATAAACCCCTGGCTACATATACTGGGGCACATATACCCCTGGCTACATATACTGGGGCACATATACCCCTGGCTACATATACTGGGGCACATATATCCCTGGCTACATATACTGGGGCACATATACCCCTGGCTACATATACTGGGGACATATCCCCCTGGCTACATATACTGGGGACATATACCTCTGGCTACATATACTGGGGACATATACCTCTGGCTACATATACTAGGCACATATACCTCTGGCTACATATACTGGGACTACTATACTCATGGCTACTTATACTGGGGACACGTATAGACCTGGCTACCTATGCTTGGGGTACCTATTTTGGGGGAACTGCTGTCAGATTATCTGCATTTTTGTGGAACCGCTGTTATGTATTTTGGGGAACAGTTGCCAGATTATGTGTAAATTAGGGGAACGTCTGCTGCCAGATTACTTTTTTTTGGGGGGAACTGCTGCCAGATTGTGTATGTTTGGGGGACCACTGCTGCCAGATTATATGTATTTTGGGTGTTATGTGTATTTTGGGTTATCCGCTGCCAGGTTTCGCGTATTTTGGGGAACTGCTTCCAAATTATGTGTATGTTGGGGGAACTGCTGCTGCCACATTGTCTATTTTGGGGGAACCACTGCCATATTATCTGTATTTTGGAGGAACTTCTACCAGATTATGTGTCTTTTTGGTGAAATGCTGTCAGATTGCATCTATTTTGGGGGGATACACTACGGCAGAGCTCAAACTTCCCCGGCAGACCTTTTACATCACTGCTAAGGTCATGTATATTTGGCCCCACCCGTGACCACGCCCACATTATGCTTGACCACGCCCATTTTTCGGCGCGCCGCGCTGCGCGTGCCGCATTGTTTTCGAGGTGAGTCCACTCACTTCTTTTCCCAGGACTAGACCCCTGCTCTGAAGTCTCATAAAATTCTGGTTTTTATTTTAAAAATCTCTTTAACCCATTCAGGTTCCGTCGTTTTCACGTGAGAAATGTTCACCTCCCATTCATTAGCCTATAACTTTATCACTACTTATCACAATGCACTGATCTATATCTTGTTTTTTCCGCCACCAATTAGGCTTTCTTTGGGGGGTACATTTTGCTAAAGCTGGCCACTAACGATCCAATTTCTAGCGAAAAATCGTTTGAGCGATCAGAAATTCTGATCGGATTGGTTGTTAATAATCTCCATTGGCAGACACAATCGATTATGAACGAGTGAAAAAAATGTCGCCCGAATGAATTTTCGTCGAACGAAAACTTTTCTTTGTGGTCGTGATAGATAGGAAGCAATGATTGGTTAGTTGATGGTGTAGTGAACGATTTTTCGTCCGATCAGAATTTCTGATTGCTCAAACGATTTTTCGCTAAAAATCGGACCGTTAGTGGCCAGCTTAAGAGCCACTTTACTGTAAATGCATTTTAACAGGAAGAATAAGAAAAAACGGAAAAAAATCATTATTTCTCAGTTTTCAGCCATTATAGTTTTAAAATAATACATGCCTCCATAATTAAAACTCACGTATTGTATTTGCCCATATGTCCCGGTTGTTACAACGTTAAAATTATGTCCCTATCACAATGTATGGCGACAATATTTTATTTGGAAATAAAGGTACATTTTTTCCGTTTTGCATCTATCACTATTTACAAGTTTAAAATAAAAAAAATATAGAAATATTTCATCTTTACATTGATATTTAAAAAGTTTAGACCCTTAGGTAAATATTTACATGGTTTTTTTTTTTATTGTAATGTTTTTTTTTTTATAGTAAACATTTTATTTGGGTAGTTTTGGGAGGGTGGGAGGTAAACAATAGATTTATAATGTAAATGTGTGTTAATTTTAATTTTTTTTTTTACAGGTGTAGTATTACTTTTTGGCCACAAGATGGCGGCCATGAGTTTGTTTACATGACGTCACTCTAAGCGTAACATACGCTTACAGTGACGCATCGGGAAGGGAACGGCCAGAAAAGGCGCAGCTTCCGAGAGAAGCTGTCGCTTTTTCAGCGGGGGAGAGGAATCAATGTTCGGGCACCATAGCCCAATACATTGATTCCCTGTCTACCGAATCCGCGGCCGGGAGTGCGCGTGCACACACACGATCGGCCGCTGTAGCGCGCATGGTTCCTGGACGTAGAAACTACGTCCAGGAACCAAAATAGGTTAACATCAATTCCCTAACTAAAACGCTGCATCCCCATGGCTGCACACTAACTAAATCCCCCAAACTCACGGGGGCACACTGCGGGGAGCGCTTCCTTGAAGAGGCAGCGCTGCGTAATATGTTGGCGCTTTATAAATACAATAAATAAATAAATAATTAAGAGGCAGAGCTTTTGGCTGCAGCTCTGCCTCTACACGCGTCCATCAGCGCGGATCGCCGCCTCCGCCTGCCCCTCTCAGTCTTCTTTCACTGAGAGGGGCGGTGGAGAGGCGGAGATACACGCTGATTGACGCGCATGGAGGCAGAGCTGTAGCTGAAAGCTCTGCCTCCTCCAGCAGCAAAATCCACGACCAAGAAAGTCGTGATTTTTGCTGGGGAGTTTGGGGGGATTTAGTTAGTGTTCAGCCACGGGGTTGCAGCATTTTAGTTAAGGCAATGATGTTAAAGAGACTTTTAATATAAAAACCTGAATTTTATGAGACTTCAGAGTCTCTTTAAAAGAAAATAAATATGGTAGTCTCTATATACCTTTTACTTCAGGTTCTCTTTAACCACTTGCCGACCGCGCACTCATACCGCGCGTCGGCAAAGTGGCAGCTGCAGGACCAGCGACGCAGTATTGCGTCACCAGCTGCAGGCTGATTAATCAGGAAGCAGCCGCTCGCGCGAGCGGCTGCTTCCTGTCAATTCACGGCGGGGGGCTCCGTGAATAGCCTGCGGGCCGCCGATGGCGGCTCGCAGGCTAAATGTAAACACAAGCGGAAATAATCCGCTTTGTTTACATTGTACGACGCTGCTGCGCAGCAGCGCCGTAAGGCAGATCGGCGATCCCCGGCCAATCAGCGGCCGGGGATCGCCGCCATGTGACAGGGGACGTCCTGTCACTGGCTGCACAGGACGGATAGCGTCCTGTGCAGCCCTGATCTCCGGGGGGGGGGGAGCAGGTAGGAGAGGGAAGGGGGAATTTCGCAGCGGAGGGGGGCTTTGAGGTGCCCCCCCCGCCAGCCACATGCAGGCAGGAGAGATCGGACCCCCCCAGCACATCATCCCCCTAGTGGGGAAAAAAGGGGGGTGATCTGATCTCTCTGCCTGCTACATGATCTGTGCTGGGGGCTGCAGAGCCCACCCAGCACAGATCACTCAACACAGCGCTGGTCCTTAAGGGGGGGTAAAGGGTGGGTCCTCAAGTGGTTAACCACTTATTGACAACCAGACTTATAAAATTTCCTGCTAGAGCCTCTTAATGGCTCCAGGATGTTTTTATAAGTCAAACAGTGCTTATGCCGCTGTGCGCGTGCACGTGCGCGCTCCCGCGCTTGCACTTCCATTCCCGTGCGCATGCACATGAGATTAGTGAGAAAAAAGAAACATAGAAAAAATACACCTTTATTTCCAAATAATATATTGTCACCATACTTTATATTAGGGACATAATTAAAATCTTGTGATAACCAGGACAAATAGGCAGATAAAATGTTTGGGTTTTGTACAGTAGCAGTGTTTATATTAAACCTATAGGGGATGAAATTGGAGAAATAGTGTATTTTTTCATTTTTTTCCTTGTTTTTCCCTTTAAAATGCAAAGAAAATAAAGTAATTACTGAAAACAAATATTAACCCCAAAAAGCCTAATTGGTGGTAAAAAAAACAAGATATAGAATAGATCATTTTATTGTGATTGGTAGTGATTAAGCTATTGGCAAATGAAAGGGATGAGCACTGAAAGTTGAAAATCGCTCTTGTCCATTAGGGTAAAAACCACTTTGGGGTGAAGTGGTTAAATAACAGGTCAGGTTTATGTATATTTGTGCAGAAATATTTAAAAATCTAAAAAGTTTAGAGACTTTTAAGCACCACTGCAGGTAGGAAGGTGCATGTGACCTTATCTTGGGAAATATGTAAATCAAAGTAACAGCAATAGAGATCAGAGTGGCTGTGTAAGAAACGATTGCATCAAACAACAATTTATTTTCCAGGAATGACTGGCTTCATTGGTCATATTTTATATTTGTGATTTGTGACTGTTGTTGCCTGAGAAGCATTAAAACCAAAACAAAGATATAAAAGAAAAAAACAAGCTACAAGAGACCTGTGGAAAGCAACAGATTTGCAAGTCTTTCCACAATCCGCTGTTCCATTTATATATAGCAATAGGGAATGTGCTGCAGCATATGGCCATTCGGGACAATGAGTGCAGATGAATGACTGTAGTGCTGTGCTGGAAAATGTATGCCTGAAACAACAAACATAGGGCCAGTGCACACCAAAAATTGGTAGCGTAATCGTTTTTAGGCCTGTGTCTAGCGATTTTTTATTTATGCCTATCAATTTTTGGAGCATTTTGGTGTAGAGATTTTTTATTTTTTGACACTTTGACAGGAGGTTGTACCCAAAATTTGTTTTGACTCATACAAGACAAGACACAGAACATTTATATCGCACTTTTCTCCTGGCAGACTCAAAGCACTAGAGCTGCAGCCACTTGGACTCTATAGGCAGTAGCAGTGTTGAGCCTGGAACCCACTACAAAACGCTATCACTAATCGCAATCGCTAGCATTTTGTATGAGCGGTTTGCAAGAGATTTCATGAGCGTTTTCAGTAGCGATTTTAAAAAGTGTATTCAATTTGCCAGCGGTTGTGTAGCAATTATCGATTAGCGTTTTTAATTCTGATTGGTCCTTTCAATTAATTTTAATTTTGTTACAGTTTGCAGTAACTTCAAAAAGCTAGCAAAATCGCTCTGTGCAGGTTTTGATGAGCGATTATGCCAGCGTTTATATACTTTGCAGTGCAGAAACACTAACGCTAGTCGCTAAACGTGATAAATGCTGCATGTCCTGCGTTTTGCGATTTGGTAATCACAATCGCGCCAGTGGAATTTAGCCCATCCACTAACATCAGCTGAGCGTTTGGGGAAATCGCTAGTGGTTTGAATCGCTCCCTAATGCTCAGAAAATCGCTCTAGTAGGTTTGAGCCCTTAGGGAGACTACTGAATAGGGGCTGGCTTACTGAACAGGCAGACCTGAGATTTGAACCCTGGTCGTCCATGTCAGAGTCAGAGCCCTTAACCATTACACTGTCCAGCTACCAGGTTCTGGAAGGACGTTAGAGGGAGGCGATGGTTCAGCAATGATGGTCCAGTTTTTCATGAAAGAAACCTGCAGCGATAGCTGATGCTGCTAAGGATCCCGATTGCTGACATCTGGCAGTGCTGGGGAAGGTGTTCCAGGTCAGAAAGTGCAGTAGAGTTCATTTCTGTGGTGGGTCCTGACTCCTGGCCAGTATTCAGCAGGGCTGGTCAAGATAATCTGGCTCTCACAGAAGCATCCGGCCGCAGCAGCACTTACTTCTGGATTAGATACCTGCTTTTGCCCCAAAAAACGCTTGGAAAATCGCTCTATTCTAGTGTTTTTTAGAGCAATTTTCCACTTTTCCTAACATTGAGGCTAAATTGCCTCTAAAATGCTGCAGGACCCACGTTTGCATTTGGGAAAAAATTACATTGCTCTGGTGTGATCCATCCCATACAAATATATTAACCAAGCGCTCGTCCAAGCACTAGCATTTTTAAAAGCGCTTAGAAGTGCCAGCCCTTAGGCCACGTTCACATTAGCAAACGCGGACGGTTGTGCATTCGGAATGCAACGCATATGAACGCACGCCATCCGTGTTTGTATGCTTTGCGTGGCTGATGCCATTCACTGAAATGAATGGGTCAGCCGCGCGTTACTACATGCAGTGGTGTCACATGGTACAGACCCTCGTAGTGACGCCAAAAACCAGAGGAAGCCAGGACTGACGCTGGTGGACAGGTGGGCCTCCAACACTGCACACGGGGTATGAGGAATAACATATACACTTGGGGGTACACCAGCCGGGAGTTCATCGCCATCGCAATATAGAATGTTGTCACCGCCCCTCATTGGATTGAGCCATTGTGACCAAGATTTTCCAGCATTCCTGATCAATCCTTTTGACCAGTTTCGGTCATAAATTGATTGACCGATCGGGTCACTCGGGTGGCCATGTTGCGGTACTGGATCGAAAGGTCATTCGGGCTGCAAAGTCACATAATGTATGGGCTCCCTTACACTGCAGAAATTACTGCATCTTATGCAACAAGTAACAGAAGCATACATTTGTGTTCTCACATTGAATGCAGAGGTGTTTAGTTGCGGTGTTACTTTGCTGTTAAACTTTAGTTCCGCTTTCACTTTGTAGTGTAAGATGTTTCTATTTGTAGAACTGTGATGCAAAAAAAGAAAAAAAAGAATATACTGTATATATATTTGAAAAAAAATAAATAAATATATATATATATATATATATATATATATATATATATATATACAGTATATATATATATACAGTGGAGGAAATAATTATTTGACCCCTCACTGATTTTGTAAGTTTGTCCAATGACAAAGAAATGAAAAGTCTCAGAACAGTATCATTTCAATGGTAGGTTTATTTTTTAACAGTGGCAGATAGCACATCAAAAGGAAAATCGAAAAAATAACCTTAAATAAAAGATAGCAACTGATTTGCATTTCATTGAGTGAAATAAGTTTTTGAACCCCTACCAACCATTAAGAGTTCTGGCTCCCACAGAGTGGTTAGACACTTCTACTCAGTTAGTCACCCTCATTAGGGACACCTGTCTTAACTAGTCACCTGTATAAAAGACACCTGTCCACAGAATCAATCAATCAAGCAGACTCCAAACTCTCCAACATGGGAAAGACCAAAGAGCTGTCCAAGTATGTCAGAGACAAAATTGTAGACCTGCACAAGGCTGGAATGGGCTACAAAACCATTAGCAAGAAGCTGGGAGAAAAGGTGACAACTGTTGGTGCGATTGTTCGAAAATGGAAGGAGCACAAAATGACCATCAATCGACCTCGCTCTGGGGCTCCACGCAAGATCTCACCTCGTGGGGTGTCAATGGTTCTGAGAAAGGTGAAAAAGCATCCTAGAACTACATGGGAGGAGTTAGTGAATGACCTCAAATTAGCAGGGACCACAGTCACCTAGAAAACCATTGGAAACACATTACACTGCAATGGATTAAAATCCTGCAGGGCTCGCAATGTCCCCCTGCTCAAGAAGGCACATCTGCAGGCCCGTCTGAAGCTTGCCAATGAACACCTGAATGATTCTGTGAGTGACTGGGAGAAGGTGCTGTGGTCTGATGAGACCAAAATAGAGCTCTGTGGCATTAACTCAACTCGCTGTGTTTGGAGGTAGAAAAATGCTGCCTATGACCCTCAAAACACTGTCCCCACCGTCAAGCATGGGGGTGGAAACATTTTGCTATGGGGGTGTTTTTCTGCTAAGGGCACAGGACAACTTAATCGCATTAACGGGAAAATGGACGGAGCCATGTATCGTGAAATCCTGAACGACAACCTCCTTCCCTCTGCCAGGAAACTGAAAATGGGTCGTGGATGGGTGTTCCAGCACGACAATGACCCAAAACATACAGCAAAGGCAACAAAGGAGTGGCTCAAGAAGAAGCACATTAAGGTCATGGAGTGGCCTAGTCAGTCTCCGGACCTTAATCCAATAGAAAACCTATGGAGGGAGCTCAAGCTCAGAGTTGCACAGAGACAGCCTCGAAACCTTAGGGATTTAGAGATGATCTGCAAAGAGGAGTGGACCAACATTCCTCCTAAAATGTGTGCAAACTTGGTCATCAATTACAAGAAACGTTTGACCTCTTTGCTTGCAAACAAGGGTTTTTCCACTAAGTATTAAGTCTTTTATTGTTAGAGGGTTCAAAAACTTATTTCACTCAATGAAATGCAAATCAGTTGCTATCTTTTATTTAAGGTTATTTTTTCGATTTTCCTTTTGATGTGCTATCTGCCACTGTTAAAATAAACCTACCATTGAAATGATACTGTTCTGAGACTTTTCATTTCTTTGTCATTGAACAAACTTACAAAATCAGTGAGGGGTCAAATAATTATTTCCTCCACTGTATATATATATATATATATATATATAGATATATATATATATATATATATATATATATATATATATATATATATATATATATATATATATATATATATATATACATATATATATATATATACATGCATGTTACTAATGGTGCCCGCTCATGGATACATTTTTCATTTTTTTTTTCAATTTGATAATTTAGTTTGATTATTCCATTAGATCGAATATAAAGATTTTTCCAACATGTCCAATGAGATTTTTATTGGAAAAAAAAGGATAATCGTTCGTCTTTCTTGATTGAAAACAAAGATTCTTTTCAACTTTCATTTGATTCAATTGTTTTGGTTGAATAAATGGGAAAATCAAAGTTTTTATTGTACTGTCTATGGGCACCATCTATATATATAAAATCGGATGTATGTATGTATGTATGTGCCGCGATCACTTTAAAACGGCTAGAGCGATTTTAACGAAACTTGGTATACAGATCCCTTACTACCTGGGATGATATGTTCTGGGGGTCTCGCATCCCTCCTGCACACATGGGCGGAGCTACAAACAGCAAATCAGGTTTCCCCCATTCATGTCAATGGAAAAGGCTGCCATTCTCACAGTAATCAAGCCAGAGTCCCCACAGTTGGCACAGTTGGTCACCTGGTGACCGAGGTTACAAATCAGGCACGTCGCTAGCGCTATTTGTTGGTGGCACGTGCCCCCAATATGCCTCAGGGGTGCCACGGATCTCAGTTTGGGGAGTGCCCTACATGGGTGCCCCAAATCTATTGTTAAACGCGGCCGCCGTTCGCTCGATACGGCGGCCGCCATGTTGTGGGTGGTGCTGACAGTCCTCCTCTCTTGCACCGCCCCCTGCCCAATCACAAGCGCCGCTGTCGCTGAGCAGCACCTGGCAGGGGGCGTGCCGGTGTGGGATCATAGTGTGGACTGACTGTAGAGACAGCCGCAGGGGGCTGGAGTGAGCGAGCGTGGTAACTCCGCCCCCTGCACGCGCTTCTTTTGGGCTTACGGTCGGCGTCCTCCTGTCTGGCATCCCCGCGATTACATTTTAAAGGCAGGGGGGCAGCCATGTCACTCACTACATCACGGGGGAGGGGGCTGCGCCTATCACTCACTACCTAATCTGGGGGCGCCTATCACTCACTACCTAACGGGGGTCCCTGGTGTCACTCACTATCTAACTGGGGGTCCCTGGTGTCACTATCTAACTGGGGGTCCCTGCTGTCACTAACTGGTGGTCCCTGCTGTCACTATCTTACTGGGGGTCCCTGCTGTCACTCACTATCTAACTGGGGGTCCCTGCTGTCACTCCCTAACTGGGGGTCCCTGCTGTCACTCACTATCTAACTGGGGGGACCTGCTGTCACTCCCTATCTAACTGGGGGTCCCTGCTGTCACTCCCTATCTAACTGGGGGTCCCTGCTGTCACTCCCTATCTAACTGGGGGTCCCTGCTGTCACTCCCTATCTAACTGGGGGTCCCTGCTGTCACTCACTAACTGGGGATCCCTGCTGTCACTCACTACTTAACTGGGGGTCCCTGCTGTCACTATCTAACTGGGGGTCCCTGCTGTCACTATCTAACTGGTGGTCCCTGCTGTCACTATCTTACTGGGGGTCCCTGCTGTCACTCCCTATGTAACTAGGGGACCCTGCTGTCCCTCCCTAACTGGGGGTCCCTGCTGTCACTCCCTATCTAACTGGGGGTCCCTGCTGTCACTCCCTATCTAACTGGGGGTCCCTGCTGTCACTCCCTATCTAACTGGGGGTCCCTGCTGTCACTCCCTATCTAACTGGGGGTCCCTGCTGTCACTCCCTATCTAACTGGGGGTCCCTGCTGTCACTCCCTATCTAACTGGGGGTCCCTGTTACTCACTACCTAAACTGGGGCCTCCTGTCACTACATACACTGGGGGGCTCCTGTCACTAAATGAGCTGGGGGTCTCCTGTCCCTACCTGAACTGGGGGACTCCCGGCGCTACCTGAACTGGGGGACTCCTGGCGCTACCTTAACTAGGGGGCACCTGTCGCTACCTGAACTATCCAGGCCAGCCAGCCCAGCATCACCACCAGCCAACCAGCCCAGAATCACTGTCAAAAGGGCCACAGCATCACCACCAGTCAGGCCAGCATTCACTTCAACCAGCCTAGCACAGCCCAGCATTACCGCCAGACAACCCAGCCACAGCATAAATGTAAACCCAGCCACAGCATCACCGCCAGCCAACCCGGCCACAGCATCACCGCCAGCCAACCCGGCCACAGCATCACTGCCAGCCAGGCCACAGCATCACTGCCAGGCCTTTCAGCTCACACATCATCCCCAATCCAGCCAAAAACCGTATTGCCAGGCACAGCAGCCAGTACAGGAGAATTCAGAAGCCAGGTGAGAGGTGTCTACCATATTAAGGGGGCATTCTGCCTATTTATGTGAAATGCTGTCTATTTATGTGCCCCATGACTGCTGAATTTGTCTTGTTGGGGGCTTCATGGTTGCTGAATTTGTCTTGTTGGGAGCCTCATGATTTGTTGGGGGCCTCAAGATTGCTGAATTTGTCTTGTTGGTGGGCCTCATGATTTGTTTGGGGCCTTATGATTGCTGAATTTGTCTTGTTGGGGGCCTCACGATTGCTGAATTTGTCATGTTGGGGGCCTCATGATTGCTGAATTTGTCTTGTTGGGGGCCTCATGATTTGTTGGGGGCCTCATGTTTGCCGACTTTGTCATGTTGGGGGCCTCATGATTGCTGAATTTGTCTTGTTGGGGGCCTCATGATTGCTGAATGTTTCTTGTTGGGGACCTCATGATTTGTTGGGGGCCTCATGATTGCTGAATTTGTCTTGTTGGGGGTCACATGATTGCTAACTGCGAGACTATGGGAAAAACTGAATCATCATCATATGAGACAATAGCATTAAACCTACTGTTTTAGCTTTTTAAAACAGAAAATAAAACTGGGAGGTTCTAAAAAAAATGAATACATTTTTTCAGGAGTAGGATGGATGAAATTGTTTATCTTCACAGTTTTTCAACTTGGATTTTCCATAATGTTCATGTATGTGTTAAAACGTTTGTACAGTATTTAGTTTAAATTGCTGTTGCCACTTTGCGATAGATAAGTGACTTGTCAAAATTGTATGTGCGTATACATCTTTGATCTATGCCTATACTGATCGTAAATTATCTAAAGGACAGGGGGCTCCATCCAGTATTTCGATGGGCAGGCCCGTTATCTGTAGCTTACACCGCTGCTAAGTTAATGTACGTTTGGCCCCACCCATGGCCACGCCCACTCACTGCATGACCACGCCCATTTTTTGCCGCGGCGCATATGCCCCCACCTAGTGCCCACAGGTGCCCCCGATCTCCAAGGACCCTAGGAACGCCCCTGTTACAAATCCAGGAAAATTGGAAAACAGCCAATCAAATTTCAGCCATTCATTTTTAATGGGAAAATGTAAACTGCAGCCATTCTTATAATGTTAATTTCAGGGTTCTCAAACTTGGCACATTTGGTCACTGGGTGAATGAGATTAAGATTCAGGAAAGTGGGTGAATTGTACAACAGCCAATCAAAATTCACTTATTGACTTTCAAGGAGAATATTTAAACTGCTGCCATTCTTACACTGTTTATGGCAGAGGCTTCAAACTTGCTACAGTCGGTCATTGGGTGACTGGGGTCCAAATTCACTAAAGGGGCAGGGCCACAAACAGCCAATCCAATTTCTTTGCTGGATAAACTGCTTCCATGCACACATTTATGATGCCAGGAACCTGAAAGCTCACAAACTTGGTCATTGAGTGACTGTGTCAAGGCTACACAAAGTGGGCAGAGCCAAAAACATTCTTACACTGTTAATGGCAGGGTTCTCAAACTTTGCACAGTTGGTCACTAGGTGACTGGGATTAATATTCAGGAAAGTGGATGGAGCCTACAACAGCCAATCAAAATTCACCTGTTGATTTTCAAGGGGAATATTTAAATTGCTGCCATTCTTAAACTGTTAATAGCAGATGCCTCAAACCTGGTACAGTTGGTCACTGGGTGACTGGGGTTCAAATTCAGAAAGGGGACGGAGCCACAAACAGCCAATCACATTTGATTAATTTCAATGGGAATATACAAATTGATACCAAGGACACCAAAGCTCATAAACTTGGAAATTAAGTGACTGTATGTCAAGGTTAAAAAAAGTGGGCGGTGCCAACAACTACATTTTTTCATGGGAAAATATAAACTGCAACCATTCTTACACTGTTAATGGTTCCTAAACTTGGCACAGTTGGTGACTGGGTGACTGGGATTAACATTTGGAAAGTGGGTGGAGCCTACAACAGCCAATCCAAATTTACCTTCTGATTTTTCAAGGGGAATATTTACATTACTACCATTCTTACATGGCAGAGGCCTTAAACCTGATAGTCAGTCATTGGGTGTCTGGGGTCCAAATTCACTAAAGGGGTGGAGCCACAAACAGCCAATCAGATTTGTTAGATTGATTTCAGCCATTCTGTTATTGGGAGGGTTCTCCAACTTGACACAGTTGGTCACTGGATGTCTTAATATTCAGGAAAGTGGGGGGAGCCTACAACAGCCAATCAAAATGCACCTATTGATTTTCAAGGGGAATATTGAAACTGCTGCCATTCTTACACTGTTAATGGCAGAGGCCTCAAACCTGCTACAGTCGGTCATTAACCTCCTTGCCGGTTTTCCCGACCTGAGCTCGGGGTAGAAAAAACAAGCTATTAGCGGTGATCCCGAGCTCAGGTCGGGGTAGGGAGTGCAGCACTTTACCTGAAGTTGTGGAGTCCCGCACGCGATCTCGCTGCGCAGCGGGACTCCAGCCTCTCTCTCCGGCAGTGTGGGGTCTTTCCCTGGCCGCCGGGATCCCCCATGTCCCCGCTATTCTTCCGGGGACCCGGCAGCCAGTTGGAGCAGCGCAGCCGTGGTGGCAGCAGAGCAGTGGTGGCAGCGTGACGTCATCGGGGGCGGGGCTAATATTGAAAACGAACTTCTCTATATTAGAGAAATATAGAGAAGTTCGTTTATATGTATATTAGCGCCATCTTGTGGGCAAAGAGAAAACTGCAGCACAGGAGCCCAGGAAGGTACATTTTTTTTTTTATTTTGCTGCAGATCTCCCTGCCAGAATGATTTTTTTCAGGTTTTAGGGTCTGAAAGAGTGAAAAAAAATTGCACCGCTTTTAGACCCTAAAATCTGGAAAGAATCAGACCGCCAAGGAGGTTAAGTGACTGGGGTTCAAATTCACTAATGGGGCGGAGCCACAAACAGCCAATCAGATTTCTTTGCTGGATAAACTGCTTCCATTCAGTCACTGAGTGACTGTGTGTCAAGGTTACAAAAACTGGGTGGAGTCAAAAACAAATTTCCCTGGTAAAATGTAAACTGCAGCCCTTCTTCACTGTTAATGGCAGGGTTCTCAAACTTTGCACAGTTGGTTACTGGGTGACTAGGATTAATATTCAGAAAAGTGGGTGGAGCCTAAAAAAGCCAATCAATATTCACCTGTTGATTTTCAAGGGTAATATTACAATTGCTGCCATTCTTGCACTGTTAATGACACAAGCCTCAAACCTGGTACAGTTGGTCATTGGTCACTGGGGTTCAAATTCAGAAAACAAGGCAGAGCCACAAACAGCCAATCAGATTTGTTTTTATTGATGCCAAGGACCTGAAAGCTCACAAACTTGGTCATTACGTGACTGTGTGTCCAGGTTACAAAAAGTGGGGAGAGCTGAAAACAAATTTCACTGGGAAAATATAAACAGCAGGCATTCTTACACTGTTAATGGCAGGGTTCTCGAACTTTGCCCAAATGGTCACTGGGTGACTGAGATTCATATTCTGGGAAGTGGATGGAGCCTATAATAGCCAATCAAAATTCACCTGTTGATTTTCAAGGGGAATAATTAAATTGCTGCCATTTTTACACTGTTAATAGCAGATGCCTCAAACATGCTACAGTTGGTCATTGGGTGACTGGGGTTCAAATGCTGGAGAGGGGCGGAGTCACAAACCGCCAATCTGATTTATTTCATTTCTATGGAAATACACAAATTATTGATGCCAAAGCTCACAAACTTGTGTGTTAGGGTTAGAAAAAGTGGGCGGAGCTGACACCAGCCAAATACATACCCGGGCAATGCTGAGTCATCAGCTAGTAATATTATAAATATGAAAGTTTGGATGTTTGGATGTTTGTTACTCAATCACACAGCAATGGCTGATAGGATTTGAATGAAATTTGGCACACACATAGTGCATTAACTGGAATAACTTATAGGATACTTTTTATCCCCATAACCAAAACGTGGGCAGAGACAAATACAAATTTCACTGGGAAAATGTAAATTGCAGCTATTCTTACACTGTTAATGGTAGGGTTCTCAAACTTTGCACAGTAAATCACTGGGTGACTGGGATTAATATTCAGAAAAGTGGGTGGAGCCTACAAAAGCCAATCAAAATTCACGTATTGATTTTCAAGGGGAATATTTAATTTCTGCCACTCTTGCACTGTTAGTGGCACAAGCCTCAAACCTGGTACAGTCGGTCATTGGGCGACTGGGGTTCAAATTCAGAAAAGGAGGTGGAGCCACGAACAGCCAATCAGATTTGTTTATTTCAATGCAAACTATTGATGCCACAAACTAGGTCATTGAATAATTGAGTAATTGTGTGTTAGGGTTAAAAAAAGTGGGTGGAGCCAACACCAGCCAAATACATACCTGGACAATGTTGGGCCATTAGCTACCGTGTTTCCCCTAAAGTAAGACATCCCCTGAGAATAAAACCTAGCAGGAATTTCAAGAATGCTTGAAATGTAAGACATCCTCCGAATTTAAGCCCTAGCAGCAGCCCACATGACACCAGCAAGTCACGCTCAATACAAAGCCTGGATACAGGAAAGCAGCAGTATAATGTGAGTTCTACACAGTCCTATATATGTGTCAGGCAATTTGTGTTTTTGTTGGAGCCAGCCCTCCTGATCTGTTGTGATGATAAGCATCACCAGCACTTCACCTCTTCCCAGGACAAACACACAGCTTATCCTATCATAGCTCTGGGGAGACTGACAGAGTTATCTGCCTGCAAGAAATAAACTCTTACCCACATGATCAGCAGAATCAATTTCTTGTAATTGAGAGCCAGTATCTGCAAACCACAAGCTCTGTGTATGTTGCACATGGCATACAGTATGTACATTTTGTATAGGAAAAATACCAGAGTGTCTGCCCAAAAATAAGACATCCTCTGAAAATAAGCCCTAGCACATCTTTTAGAGCAAAAATTAATATAAGACAGTGTCTTATGTTCGAGGAAACACGGTAGTAATATATATATATATATATATATATATATATATATATATATGTATATATATATATATATATATATATACATATATACATATATATTTATATATATACATATATATACAGTGTTTCCCAAAAAAATAAGACAGTGTTGTATATACATTTTTTTTCTCCAAAAGATGTGTTAGGGCTTACTTTCAGGGGATGTCTTATATTTCTAGGAACACCATGTACTGAACAGGCACCGACCCTGTCACCCCTGCACAGAGTGGATAAGCTTGCTGCATGCTGGGATGACGGGACCGTTGCCCCATCGGCACTGTGTCCCTGCTTGCTGGCCTCTTTCTCCTCTGCATTGCAGTAAAGTACTGATCAGACACCAGTCCTGTCATCTCTACCTGCAGCTGATAACCTTGGTGTGTGCTGGGATGACAGGACCGGTGTAATAATAATTAGCTTTTAGTCCTTGTGGATAAAACTAGACCTGAAGCAAATCGGCTCCTTCCTCTCATGGCAGTCCTCCAATGGCAGTCCTAGTTTAATTATGTGATGCATGTACCTCCACATCTTCATGGAATTATGACTTTTCTAGATTTTTGCACTTATCCTCCTTGAGCTACATTATCACTATAATTTTTGCATAAATAGCAAAAAATGCCTACTGAGGGACAATACTGTAGATGCAAAAATTCTGAGTGAAAATGCTAAAATTTCAAGTGAAATTGTTGCCTATTGCGAACATATTTGTGAACTTGGAATCCACAAAATTTAATTAGTGTATGTATGTGAATTTGGAATTAGAAAAGCTCCGGTCATCCCTACTTCCTGCCTTTTTTATATTTCTATCCCTCAATCCCAAAAAAGATCCATGAAATATTTTGTCCATCTTTCTATAATCTGATTGTATTGGGAGGGTTGGTTTCCATTTTGATGGAGGCAGGCTCTAGGCGTAGGTACATTGAAGGTCCAGATATATCATTAGGCACAGTAAGCACATACATAGGCTGTGGGTAAATATGGCCAGTCCCACTATTTCCAATGTCTGTTGCTGTCTGTGTTCTCTCTAACCTCTGGATTCAGAGTTTGTAAAAGGAAACACACTGAATTATGCACAATGATGTGCTCCTACCCTGGCTTATGTATATTACTGCCACTATTTCTTCAGTACTTTATAGTTATTTTAGTTTACATTTTTTTTGTTTGTTAAGGCCTCTAGCCCTGCATACTTGTTGTATTCTTCAAATTTTTTAGAACCTTTTATTTTTTAAGGGTGATTAATTTTTGTTAGAAAGGCTATTATAAACTAGATTCTTCTGTTACACAGCCATGTAGAATGCAGAAGAAACAGATATTTAGCAGCCTCATGGTAATCGCTCTCTTGGCTGGAACACACCAAGAATACAAACAAGTTTTATTCACAGCATCCTTTACAGACACAGGATGTAGTAAGAACACTGCCATCATGTGGTTATAGCTGGTATTGCATAGATAAACACATAATAAATAGACTGTTGTTGCTAAATACACTTTCCAACAATTTCTTTACCTCACATATCCTTTTATTTACCACTTCTCATTTTTTCTCTCTATAACTCTATGCTTACTGCTGCTGCTTCCCTTTCACACATAAGAGAATTTGCATGCAATTTGCATTTTCCTTAATTCGCGTTCGCTTCACATGTAATGGAAGTCAGTGGCATAACAACTGACTTGCGTTGTTGTTGTTATGTGATTTTTAGATGAAAATCTTCTGCAGAAAAGAAAATTCCTTCCCAGTTTACCACTCAAATCCCAGAGAATTTTTAATCCATCATGTTATACGACTTTCACCTTTATTCACTTAGTTCTGATAAAACTGGTGATACTAACGCTAGCAGGTTTCCCTACGTTGTACAACTAGTGCAACACGTGGTACTTGGGTAAGATGAGTATTGATATGGTAGCGATCATTACTGATGTTACATCTGTTACCAATCGGCTGTCTGCCAAAAGAAAGATGGAGAAGAGAAATCCCCCCTGTGATTGGAGGGTGCTAAGTGTTCTAGGAGAGTCCATCAGAGCACTGGGCAATATGGGAATGACACGAAAAAGCTGTATATGCCTCACGAATATTGAGATTTTTAGGGTCACAAAGGTCCGATTTCAAACAGCCATATTTAGGCTGAAGTTAACAGTGACCTGAATTTGAACACCAATCCTTCTAGGTACATATGTTCAGACAAAAACACCTTTTCTAGATGGTGTCCGAAAATGCATGACATGCAATTTGCCTTTTCATTAGATGTGCAAGGGCTTGAGTTGCTGTAATTCCATATTGCTGCTATTTACATACTAATTGTTGAGCAGATAATTACTTACAATCATTATTTGACACATTGGCCCATATGCAATTCCCCTTTTCTCCTGAGTTTTCTCCTAGGTGATATTTTTACAACTTGCCATAAAATTCCTTTTAAGCCACCAACAAGCAAGAAAATATTCAAAATATATTTGATAGTACTTTTTCACCAACTTTCGAGTACTTTTTCAATTGTAAAATTGTAAAATGCTGAAATTTGGTTTAAAGAGAAGATGAAAATTATTACCTAGGAGATAACTCAAGTGAAAAAATTAATTGCATATGGCCCATTTTCTCACAATGTTTTCTCTTTCTTTTTTCCCTTCTTCTCCTTTAGTAGCCTGTATCAGTGCTTCTCATCTTTTCAGCCAAGGTACCCACTTATAGGTGCTTGCTGAACTCATACTCAAGAGCCACAAATATAGGGTTCCAAAGTCATAGTACCTACAGCAACTGGCCCTTATCATTAAAGGGAACCTGCAGTGAGAGGCGGGTGGCTGCCATATTTATTCATTCTTGAACAATACCAGTTGTCCAACAGTCTTGTTGATTCTCTGCCTCTACTACTTTTAGCCAAAGATACCCCACAAGCATGAAGCCAGACAGATCAGCTGGACTACCAGGCAGCTGGTATCGTTTAAAAGGAAATAAATATGGCAGCCTCTTCCTCTCACTTCAAGTTCCCCTTAATTATTCCTTTAAAGCTGTTTCTATTCTTACAGTATTACCCTAGCAATGTATAGCTTCTGGTTGTGGCCCCATATTTTTACTTCCTCTGAAATGTCCTCTGGAAGGGGATGATGTACCAAAATAGGTACTCCAGAATTAAAATCTCTAGCCTATATGGTTTCTAGCCCTTCGTTGGATCACAACATTGTGGTGTCAGTTTCCTGAAATGTAACTAGTTAGCATATATATATATGAACTTACTATGCAGTAAAAATGCTTTTAAAGTACTCTCAAGAGTTTGATGTCTCATTGGGCACTCTGGGGTGTATGCACTAAACTGGGTTACACAGACTAGCATGCGTAACATCTTACTGCACGAGTAGAGCAGAATGCAATGCTTGCACTCTACTCATTGTGCGTAAAACTTTACACATGTAATTCTGCTTAAAGTAATATGAAAGCAATACAAAATGTTATTCATCTAAGGAGAATGAAGGCTCTGGTTCCTATTGAGCCTTCTCTGTCCCCTCTTGGTCCCTTCATTCCAGAGCTGTCACCCCATTAGAGCTATTCCATCGATTAATCGACTACAGCTCCATGAACCCATTGAGGGCTTCAGGATCCCTTGTGTCTCCTAATGCTCCTGAAGACTTCTGAGGGCTCATGCAGTCAGCGTTCCTTTATTTATTTATTTAAGTATTTATATTGCACCGCCAACATATTATGCAGCACTGCACAGACTATATTATCTTGTCACTTATCTGTCCCTCACAGGTGCTCACAATCTAGTCCCTACTATAGTCATATGTCTATGTATGTATCGTGTAATGCATGTATTGTAGTCTAGGGCCAATTTAGGGGAAACCAAGTAACTTATCTGTATGTTTGTGGGATGTGGGAGGAAACCGGAGTTCCCAGAGAAAACCCACCCAGACATGGGGAGAACATACAAACTCCTTGCAGATGTTGACCTGGCTGGTATTCGAACTGGGGACCTAGCGCTGCAAGGCGAAGGCGCTAACCACTACGCCACCGTGCTGCCTGTACCTTTACCGGAGGACAGTGCTGGAATGAGGGGCCCAAGAGGGGACAGGGCAGGCTTCAGGATCACTAGTGTCTCCTAATGGTCCTGAATCCTTCCGAGGGCTCATGGAGGCAGTGTACTTTTAGCATAGCACAGCACTGGAACGAGGGGCCCAAGAGGGGACAGGGAAGGTTTCAGGATTACTTGTGTCTCCTAATGCTCTTGAATCCTTCTGAGGGCTCATGGAGGCAGTGCCTGTGTACCTTTACCGGGGGACAACACTGGAACGAGGGGCCCAAGAGGGGACAGGGAAGGCTTCAGGATCACTTGTGTCTCCTAACGCTCCTGAATCCTTCTGAGGGCTAATGGAGGTGGCGTACCTTTACCGGAGGACAGCGCTGGAACAAGGGGCCCAAGAGGGGACAGGGAAGGCTTCAGGATCACTTGTGTCTCCTAACACTCCTGAATCCTTCTGAGGGCTAATGGAGGTGGCGTACCTTTACCGGAGGACAGTGCTGGAACAAGGGGCCCAAGAGCGGACAGGGAAAGCTTCAGGAGAACTCGTGTCTCCTAATTCTCCTGAAGCCTTCCGAGGGCTTATGGAGGTGGCATACCTTTACTGGGGGACAGCGCAGGGGCCCAAGATGGAACAGGGAAGGCTCAATAGTTTCCAGAGCATTCCCTTTCCATTGGTATCTGACTTTTCTTTTTGTGTCACTACAGATTCGCTTTCATGCAATTTAGTGCATACATCCCTCTTTCACTTGCTTCTGTGTTTTAAAGTGGACACTGTTTCCTGTAAAATGTTATTTTATCTTAAAGTGTACCAAAGCTGAGAGAAATTTAAAGTTTTATACATACCTGGCGCTTCCTCCAGCCCCATGCGCTCACATCGCTCCCACGCCACCGTCCTCAGTCTTCTCCCTCTTGTGTACCAGGTCCCGTTACTCCCTCCAGTCGCGGCCAGTCTGCTGGAGAGATATGTAGAGGGTGCACTTCTTTTGCACAGACTGGCCGCGACTGGCTAAAGTTATGGGACCCGGTATCGAAGAGGGAGAACACTGAGGACAGCAGTGAGGGAAGCGATCAGTACGCATGGGGCTGTAGGGAGCGCCAGGTATGTATAAAATTTTTAATTTCTCTCAGCTCTGGTTTCCTTTAACACTTCAAAAAATATATTTGACGTCATTCTGTTTTGTAAATGTCTTGCCTGTGCTCCGTTTTACTGAAAAAAGAATGGATAATTCTTCTTTATTATTTTGTCTGTTCTTCCTCAGCACACTTTTTCCATAGGCGGTGCATACCACGAAACAAAAAAATCTCTTTATCCTTCTAGTTTGCCTTAAGGGGATGTTATAGATATGTTCAGAACTGTCACTATAGCTAATCTTTGCATACTCGAGATATGATACACTTTAATGCTGGCGAGATTCGATACACCAAGAAACTGGGTTTGAGAAAAAAGTACTATGCAGCTTCCCCTTAAGGAAGCCATCTTCTCTATTTATGATACATTGATCTTACCTTAACAAGATACAAGAAGCCCCAATCAACTACAGTGGGAATAATATCTCCAATACCTTCTCCCTCTGGAGATGAGAAAGGAAATAATTCTTCAGATATCCATCATAGAAACCTCCATTTGTCTTTTGTATAGGACAAACAATACTGCAATCAGGCTTTTTAAATATCAACATACTTGTGGCTGGGTGCACACCCAAGTTAATAAGGTCGTTGCTTCATTGGGAACAGACCAAATTTGATCAGCTGGACAGTCACTGTTGTTCTGTCATTGAGCTACCTCAGCCCGGCAACCATATGGGCTTGAAAACTGCTATTGCCTGCACTCTCGCCATGGTGCGCACCAGTTCTGCACGGTCGTCACTTCGCAAACAGCTGTTTGCGGTGCATTACACAGTGAGTTTGGTGTGTCAGTGTGAAGCAGTACACTAATTACACTAACTGATTGATGAATACACATGCAAGATGTTTTAATGCAATTTAGGCCTCCAATTTAGCATGCAATGTGATTTCTGCCCTAAAAGGGAACCTAAACGGACAGGGAAATGGATGTTTTATTTTAAACAATACCAGTTGCCTGGCCTTGCTGCTGATCTCTTAGGCTGCAGTAGTGGCTCAATAACACACCTGAAACAAGCATGCAGCTAATCCAGTCTGACTTCAGTCAGAGGATCTTATCTGTATGCTTGTTCAGGGGCTGTAGCTAAAAGTATTCGAGACACAGGATCAGCAGGAGAGTCAGGCAACTGGTATTATTCTAAAAGGAAAAATCCATATCCTTCTCAGTTTAGGTTCCCTTTAAAACGCTGCTGTGCGTAAAATCTGGATCTTTCCCCGGGACTTTTGGCGTGTATCCCACTCCGCCATGCACCCCTCCAGGTGTTAGACCCCTTGAAACATCTTTTCCATCACTTTTGTGGCCAGCATAAATGTTTGTAATGCAGTGCTGGGCCGAAATTACCCATTAGCGTAATTACGCATCGTAATTCACTACAAATGCACCGTAAGCGTTATGTGTAAGGTTACGGTATTACGCGTAATTAATTACGCGTAGACCGTAGGTTACGTTATTACGCGTAACAAATTATGCGTAAGACAGTAAACTCCCATTGAAATTACACAGTCTGCCGTAATCGCGTAATATTACGCTCCCGTATAATATAAAAAAGCCGCCGACTTTAAGGGTTAATAGCAAAGCCCCCTTAAGTGCTAAGAGCCTCAAATTTGGAGAATATATTAAGGAGATCAGAAGGAATAAGAGGAAAAAATTTTTTTTTCAAAAAGACCTTATAGTTTTTGAGAAAATCGATGTTAAAGTTTCAAAGGAAAAATATATACATTTAAAAACCCGCCGACTTTAACGGTTAATAGCAAAGCCTGCTTAAAATTTAGGAACACCAAATTCACAGGGTATATTAAGGGGATCAGTGGGAATAAGAGAAATTTTTTTTTTTTCAAAAAGACCTTATAGTTTTTGAGAAAATCGATTTTTAAGTTTCAAGGGCAAAAATGTCTTTTAAATGCGGAAAATGTCAGTTTTTTTTGCACAGGTAACAATAGTGTTTTATTTTCATAGATTCCCCCAAGTGGGAAGAGTTTTACTTACTTCGTTCTGAGTGTGGGAAATATTAAAAAAAAACGACGTGGGGTCCCCCCTCCCAGACCTCTTTAACCCCTTGGCCCCCATGCAGACTGGGATAGCCAGAATGCGGAGCACCGGCCGCGTGGGGCTCCGCACCCTGACTATACCAGCCCGCATGGTCCATGGATTGGGGGTCTCGGAAGGGGAGGGGCAGCCAAGCTTTCCCCTCCCCCTCCGAGCTCTTGTCCAATCCAAGGACAAGGGGCTCTTCTCCACCTCCGATGGGCGGTGGAGGTGGAGGTCGCGATTTCCTGGGGGGGAGGGGGGTTCATAGTGGCATCTGGGAGTCCCCTTTAAAAAGGGGTCCCTCAGATGCCCACCCCCCCTCCCAGGAGAAATGAGTATAGAGGTACTTGTACCCCTTACCCATTTCCTTTAAGAGTTAAAAGTAAATAAACACACAAACACATAGAAAAAGTATTTTAATTGAACAAAAAACATAACCACGAAAAAAGTCCTTTAATATTCTTAATTAACCATTAATACTTACCTGTCCCTTTAAAAGCCAGTTCCCACGCAATATCCTCGGAAATATACTAATTAGTTACAATGTAACAAAGTTGTTACAATGTAACAACTTTGTTACTTTGTAACACCACCGCACCCCACGTCACTCGCCGCTCACCCGCCGGCTGCCGCATACACTAACGCTAAGTCCCCGCCGGCTCCCGCCGTCCACTCCGCCCACACCTGTCACCCATATACATGCTGGCACCCATGGGTGCCAGCTTGTATATAGGTGACATGTGGGAGAGGCGGGGAGGGCAGCGGAGCCGGCGAGGACTTAGCGTCCTAAACCCGACAGAGCTCTGAGCTATATAGCTCAGAGCTCTCGAAAGCATCTTTGTATTTGGGCTCCAAGGAGCCCCATTGGTCCTTAGCAGACCAATGGGGCTCCTTGGAGCCCAAATACAAAGATGCTTTAGAGAGCTCTGAGCTATATAGCTCAGAGCTCTGTCAGGTGCAGGACGCTAAGTCCTCGCCGGCTCCGCTGCCCTCCCCGCCTCTCCCACATGTCATCAATATACTTGCTGGCACCCATGGGTGCCAGCATGTATATGGGTGACAGGTGTGGGCGGAGTGGACGACGGGAGCCGGCGGGGACTTAGAGTGTATGCGGCGGCCGGCGGGTGAGCGGCGAGTGACGTCGGGTGCGGTGGTGTTACAAAGTAACAAAGTTGTTACATTGTAACAACTTTGTTACATTGTAACTGATTAGTATATTTCCGAGGATATTGCGTGGGAACTGGCTTTTAAAGGGACAGGTAAGTATTAATGGTTAATTAAGAATATTAAAGGACTTTTTTCGTGGTTATGTTTTTTGTTCAATTAAAATACTTTTTCTATGTGTTTGTGTGTTTATTTACTTTTAACTCTTAAAGGAAATGGGTAAGGGGTACAAGTACCTCTAAACTCATTTCTCCTGGGAGGGGGGGTGGGCATCTGGGGGACCCCTTTTTAAAGGGGACTCCCAGATGCCACCATGAACCCCCCCCCAGGAAATCGCGGCCTCCACCTCCACCGCCCATCGGAGGTGGAGAAGAGCCCCTTGTCCTTGGATTGGACAAGAGCTCGGAGGGGGAGGGGAAAGCTTGGCTGCCCCTCCCCTTCCGAGACCCCCCAATCCATGGACCATGCGGGCTGGTATAGTCAGGGTGCGGAGCCCCACGCGGCCGGTGCTCCGCATTCTGGCTATCCCAGTCTGCATGGGGGACAAGGGGTTAAAGAGGTCTGGGAGGGGGGACCCCACGTCGTTTTTTTTAAATATTTCCCACACTCAGAACGAAGTAAGTAAAACTCTTCCCACTTGGGGGAATCTATGAAAATAAAACACTATTGCTACCTGTGCAAAAAAAACTGACATTTTCCGCATTTAAAAGACATTTTTGCCCTTGAAACTTAAAAATCGATTTTCTCAAAAACTATAAGGTCTTTTTGAAAAAAAATGTTTCCCTCTTATTCCCACTGATCCCCTTAATATATCCTGTGAATTTGGTGTTCCTAAATTTTAAGCAGGCTTTGCTATTAACCGTTAAAGTCGGCGGGTTTTTAAATGTATATATTTTTCCTTTGAAACTTTAATATCGATTTTCTCAAAAACTATAAGGTCTTTTTGAAAAAAAAATTTTTCCTCTTATTCCTTCTGATTTCCTTAATATATTCTCCAAATTTGAGGCTCTTAGCAATTAAGGGGGCTTTGCTATTAACACTTAAAGTCGGCGGCTACCTAACATTGATCCATGCGTCAACTTTTCCGCTTGCATGACCTTACGCATTAATTGCTAGTCGGATTTTACGCGTAAGCCTATAACGTAACAACCTGAATTACGGTATTCTTACGCGTAATTGCGTAAGGTCTATGCGTAATTACAGACATGTACCGTAATTGAATGTCTACGCCGTAAGCGTAATTCCGTAATGCGTAATAGCGTAAAATTACGCGTAATGATCCGTAAGCGTAGCTTTTTCCATTACGCCCAGCACTGTTGTAATGTTCGCCTCCCCATTGAAGTCTATTGCGGTTCACGAAGTTCGCGCGAACCTGAACTTTTGTGGAAGTTCGCCTTCGAGGTTCGCGAACCTAAAATCGGAGGTTCGAGCCATCTCTAATCAGGATAAATGATTGAGTCTGATCAGAGAGGGATCTATTGGTTAATGGTTGCCCATTTCTAATGGAATCTAATGGGAATCATACTAGTACTGCCGCCTCTTCCCTGCCGCCCCTCTCAAGTGTATGTGTCCTGTTGTCCCTCCCTCCCAGACCTGTGGTGAGTGTTGAAGGCTCACCTGTCATGGCTTTGATCCTTGACAATTAGACCAATTTTGGCTGGGAATCGATCAAAATGATCAGGTGGCCATATTGCAGCGTCAATATCTGTCAGATTCGATAAATATGACTGAATTGTCCGGATATCGATGCCAAAAATCAAGTAATGTATAGGCACCCTTATTTTCAGACACAGCATGAGAAAAGGGAAGCTTTCTCTTCAAAAGTCAAATTCAAAATGAGTGAAATTGGTCTGGATAGATCCAGTTTATCTGTAGTACTAGCTGAATAAACTTTAACTGAAGGCAACCTATGACTGTAAGTTTCTACATCATATACTATATATTCCAGAAAACTGAGACAAAATTGTTCACTAATTCTCCTTTAGTAAGCTAGCTGGAGTTGTCGTTAGTGTTGATCAGGCATGGTCGGAATAGCCCATTTCCGTTTCCGGCACAATTCCGCATTCCGTCATATAGAAATTCCGTTACCGTTACATTCCGACGGTATACCGGGGCAGTTCCGCGGAATTCCGACTTATACGGAATTCCGTCGGAAAAATTTTAATCTCTCTCTCTCTCTCTCTCTCTCTCTCTCTCTCTCTCTCTCTCTCTCTCTACCGGAATCGGAATTAACCTAATTCCGGCCGGAATCACGGAATTTATAATTCCGCGGAATTTTCCGAGCATCCCTAGTGTTGATAGGTGCGAGAGTTTCCCAATCAGGCGGATTTGTCTCATTTCAGTGACTATCTTTCGAATGTGGTTGGCACGGTGGTCTTTGACATATTATGGAATTCACTGTAAATTCAATGTGCTGCTGTCTATGAATCACTTGCACATCGCTGAGGGGACAATGCCTCAGACATAAGCCACTCACCATGTAATTGAATGTGTTACTGTTTATTTGTTGCTTCACATTGCGGATATGTGCACAGTGCCGCGGTTCCATCGGCTTAGCTATTTATCTCCAAGTAAATCGTGTTACTGAATTGAAATGTAAATAACACATTTTAGGATAAAGCATGTCTTGGGGTTTGAATTATTTGCCTACGTGAAAATGGGGTAAAATGTTTGCGTTGAAAGTGACTCTGTGAAGCAGAAATCTATTTACCGCTAGAAATAAGAGCTTCAGAATTTGTACTTGGAACTGTATATAAAGTCTGTGTTAAAGTGACAGCATTAAACACAAATATGATGAATAGTGTTAGTACCTGCAGACTTAATGAATGAATAAAGAGTGTGAGTTACAACTAGTGGTGATCAGAAATTATGCCAATGCATGATTACGCATCATAAATCGCAATTACGCGATTCGCAGGTGAACGGCTGCTGACTTTAGCGGTTAATAGCGTACATGCTAGAAACACCAAATTTTCAGGGTATGTGGAAGAGGACAGTGGGTATAAGAGGCAAATTCTTTTCATGAAGATCTTGAGAAAATTGATTTTAAAGTTCTCATTCAAAGTGTGGGAAATGTTTAATCAGCCGTCAACTTTAGCGGTTAATAGCAAAGCCCCCTTTGCTATTACGTGCTAGAAACACCAACTTTGCAGGGTATGTTAAGTAAGGATGCTCATTCGGATTCCGCGGAAATGCAATTTCCGAAATTCCGATCGGAAATTTCATTTCCGCATCAGAATGCGGACATCGGTAATTCAAGTGCGGTAGGCGGATTTCCGCCGGAAATCGCGGAAATTTCCCCCGGAAATTGCGGAAATTCCGCCCGACTTTAATATCGATTTTCTCAAAAACTATAAGGTATTTTTGAAAACTTTTTTTGCATCTTGTTCAGAAGATTCTGTTTAATAAACCGTGAAAATTTGGTGTTTCTAGGACTTAAGGGGGCTTTGCTATTAACCGCTAAATTCGGCGGATTTTTACTGTAATTTAAAATGCAGAAAATCTGCATCTGCCTATTTTCTGCATTTTACATTACAGTAAAAATCCGCCGACTTTAATGGTTAATAGCAAATCCCCATGAGTCCTAAAAACACCAAATTTTCAGGGTTTATTAAACAGAATCTTCTGAACAAGATGCAAAAAAAGTTTTCAAAAAGACCTTATAGTTTTTGAGAAAATCGATGTTAAAGTCGGGCGGAATTTCCGCGATTTCCGGCGGAAATTCCGCATAGGAATGCGGAAATTGGTAGCGGAAAGCGGAATCGGTAATTTGGCAATGGCGGAATGCGGATTTACCGCGGAATCGGAAATTGGCATTCCGACCGTCCCTAATGTTAAGGAGGGCAGTCGAAACAAGAGGATTTTTTTTTCAAAAAGACTTTGTAGTTTTTGAGACATTCAATGTTAAATTTAGAGGAAAAAAGTTGCGATTTAACTGCAGTAAAATGACAGATAATGTATCAACCCCTCTCGAGCATATTTAACCCCTTGTCCCCATGTAGGCTGGGATAGCCAGAATGCAGAGGCCCGGCCACGAGAGGCTTTGTAATTTTGATTCACATGCGTAGTATGCTGTGTGTAACGTAATGGCAACTACGCAATGTGTAGCGCAATGCGTAGTGCGCCGCGCCGAAAAATGGGCGTGGGGGATGGGGGGGCGTTCGTCGCATGATATACGTGCCAATCCGGAAAATGGGCATGGCCATGACATTATATGGGCGGAGCGTAACCGTAGCCCCAAAGCAGCAAATATAGCCAACTATGACCATTAAATAATAAATGCAGCAACAGTTACCCCAGACACCAGAAAATAAAAGCAATATGGGCAACATTTCAACAGAAAAAAAACGCAATGTGGGCAACATTTCAGCAGAAAACAAAAGCAATTTGGGCAACATTTCAGCCGAATATAAACGCAATTTGGGCAACATTTCAGCAGAAAACAAACACATTTTGGGTAACATTTCAGCAGAAAACAAACGCAATTTGGGCAACATTTCAGCAGAAAACAAACGCAATGTGGGCAGCATTTCAGCAGAAAACAAATACAATTTGGGCAACATTTCAGCAGACAACAAACGCAATTTGGGCAACATTTTAGCAGAAAACAAACGCAATTTGCGCAACATTTCAACAGAAAACAAACGCAATTTGGGCAACATTTCAGCCGAATATAAACGCAATTTGGGCAACATTTAAGCAGAAAACAAACGGATTTTGGGCAACATTTCAGCAGAAAACTAACGCAATTTAGGCAACATTTCAGCAGAAAACAAACGCAGTTTGGGCAACATTTCACCAGAAGATAAATGCAATGTGGGCAGCATTTCAGCAGAAAACAAATGCAATTTGGGCAACATATCAGCAGACAACAAACGCAATTTGGGCAACATTTTAGCAGAATATAAACGCAATTTGGGCAACATTTCAGCAGAAAAAAAACGCAATTTGGGCAACATTTCAGCAGAAAACAAACGCAATTTGGGCAACATTTCAGCAGAAAACAAACGCAATTTGGGCAACATTTCACCAGAAAATAAACGCAATGTGGGCAACATTTCACCAGAAAATAAACTCAATGAGGGGAGCATTTCAGCAGAAAACAAATGCAATTTGGGCAACATTTCAGCAGAAAATAACGCAATGTGGGCAACATTTCAGCAGTAAATAACGCAGTGGGCAACATTTCAGCGGAAAATAACACAGTGGGCAACATTTCAGCAGAAAATAATGCAGTGGGCAACATTTCAGCAGAAAATAACACAGTGGGCAACATTTCACCTGCAAAAAAAGGAATTTACTCACCTGACAGAAGTCTCCTCTCCCAGCCGGCCTCTGGTGCGCAGCTCCCCGGACGATCTTGCTCCTCCAATTTCCCGCGCTGAATAGAATAGCAGGGCTATGGCAAGGTGGCACCCGAAGCCCTGTACTGGAGACACGAATAGTCTCCAATACAGGGCTTCGGACGCCATCTTCCCATAGCCCTGCTCTGCCTGCCGGAAGACTATGCAGGCTGGAGCGGGGCTGCGGGCTATGAACTGGCGTGGCGTCTATTAGATGCCGTGGCCAGTTCATGCAATGGACAGTGGCCAGAGTCCCGAGGCCGGGACGTCCCGCGGCTAAAAGCGGGACGTTTCCCGGGACCTCATGCAGCCTGGGGTAGCGGTGGTGGTAGGTAGAGGGAGGATTCTATGTGAGAATAAGGTTAGGTTTAGCTGTAGTAAAATACAGTATCAGTAGCAATTACTAATATTTTATTATTATATTTTACCATTATTCTACAAGCCAATCATTCAGGTGCTCAAGTTTCCGGTCACCCTTTTTGTATGCAAACTCATGCAGGTGCCAATGTACTCTAGCTAGGAAGAGCTCCTGGGGAGTGAAATAGCAGAAAATGTCACCTCAGCTTTTTTCTCAAGGCTTAAAACAGTTACTGCATTAAGCCTTGTAAACACACTAAATAGCCACCTATGCCGAGCCCTTGTCCATATATATATATATATGTATATATATATATATATATATATATATATATATATATATATATATATATATATATATATATATATATACATGCCAAGCGCATACCGAGCCTATTTTTCTACTCCGCTTACCCACTCCATGCCACTCCATTGTGCTCTGTGTCATCGGCTCTCCCCTTCCATAACAATGAAATACACTTGACCCTGAATCTTCATCTGCCCTCCCCCTTCATAGCAATAAAATGCAATCCTTCCAGAACTGTCACCCTCCACCCCCTCACACACACCCAGAGACAGTAACTATGCATGTGTACACACCGTAAGCCTCACAATTCACACAAAACCATCCTATCTGCCCTTTTCTATCTTCAAAGAATGACCTGTCTCTGGTGATATTACATTCGTTGCATAAATGGTAAGAGAAAATGCAAGTTTTCTGCAAGTCATGGGGGGTTTGGCTTAGACAGCAATTCTCCCGGAGAGTGTTGGTGGTGAGGGTGTCAATTTCCTATGTTTTCGCATCTTTTTCCTCACTCCATAAACACTCCAGTGCTAGTAGGAATTACTTTATCAGAACCTTTAAATATTGTAACTTAAGTTTTTGCTTGGAGGTGATGGTCATCTGGCTCTTTGTCTTCAATTCTTCTTCTCCTCAAGCAGAGTGGTGTATCTCAGAACAATGATACAACACCCTGGCCTAAACCATGGGAAAAGGTATGCCTCAAATTGCCATTAACTCTACTACACCCATCCCCCTATAACACAATGGAGGGGTGAGGCCTAGACAGCCAAGGTCCTGGGCAGTGTAATGCCTGGTACACACCATGCAAGTCCCCATCAGATAGATGGGTCAATTCGATTATTTCCAGCAGCAGGTGTGGTGCAGTTTACCAGCGTGTCTGGTGGAGTTTAACCACTTCAGGATCACAGGTTTTCTTCCCTTAAAACCAAAACAACTTTTACATTTCAGCGCTCCTCCCATTCATTCACTGATAACTTTATTGCTACTCATCACATGTGAATGATCTATAGGTTGTTTTTTCGCCACAAATTAGGCTTTTCAAGGGTGATATTTTATTTTAGTAATAATGTTATTCTCTATGCATTTTAAAAAGAAAAAAGAGAAAAAAATGAAAAGATACTCTATTTCTATATTTCCAACCATAAAAAAAAAGCAAGGGAGGCTAGGATTAGATCAGGGTTGATCAGGGTTAATCAGGGTTGATCAGGGGTATATAGTCCTGGTATATTTATTTATAAGTCCTGGTATATTTATAAAATCCTCTAGGTGGCAGTCAGAATACAAGAAAAGAAGATCCAGTTACCTTGTAATCCTCTCAGGAGTGATTACAAGGTAACTGTATCTTCTTAAGTGCTGGCAACATTGTTTGTAAACCTCACAAATGAATGAGCACTGCTATTGGCTTATAGCAGTGCTCATTCATGGTTACAGGCATCTGATTGGTGATGGGAGTAATTACTCCCATTCATCAATCCCACCCAGAGATAAATGAAGCTGGTGCACGCGCATGTGCACGCACGGTGGCGCGCACCCGCGGGCGGGAGCGCGGGAGCGCGTGGGAGCGGGGGCGCGCGGGAGCGCGCGCGTGCACGCGCGCGATCGTGTCCGCACAGCACAATAGCGGCAGGGGCGTTTATCAACGCCCCTGATCCGCTCATTAAGTCAATAGGGGCGTAGTTATGCGTCTGGGAAATCCGAAAGTGGTTAATGCTATCTGTTTTTGTTTTCCTGCTTTGTTTTTGTTGTGTTCAATAATCACTGATGCAGAATAAACTGGAGCTAGGTTTATTTAGAAGTTACAGCAGCTGTACATCAAGCCATGCTTTGCTGTGTATCCGGTACACACAGAATGACAGCCAGGCAGGAACAGGAATCAACAACTCTGGAAAAGCATAGATAGATCCCATGCAATCATGCAGTATCACAGCAGTATTACAGTGCCATCTACGGGCCAGAAGTATGAATACCAGAGTCTTTTCATGGAGGGGGAGAGGCTCTCCTTTCACTCCCTGACTATACATTTAGGATTGTCTTCACAGAAAGTAATAGGGATTATTTACAAAAGCAATTTTTTTTTTGTACGAAGGAAGGAAAGATTGAATGACAGAATGGAAATGATAAAAGCATTAAAACACTTGTTATAATATCTATTAATAACGGATGCAATTTATTTCTAGGATAGTCATTGGAAATCATCACAGTGGCTGGAGGGCGTTATGTAACCTTGTGTTCAGCAGATCTGTTACTCATCATTGTAGAGTTGCAGTTTTACTTCACATTGTGCTTAAAGAGACACTGAAGCGAAAAAAAAAATGATATAGTGAATTGGTTGTGTACTATGAATAATTACTAGAAGATTAGCAGCAAAGAAAATATTCTCATACTTTTATTTTCAGGTATATAGTGTTTTTTTCTAACATTGCATCATTCTCTAATATGTGCAGATTACACAACACTCAGCATTCAAAATGAGTCTTTCAGAGCAGTCTGTGAAGTAATGACCTCTCCTCTAGCAGAGGAAAAGTAAACAGTTCACTTACAGTTGAGATAATAAAAGTATCACGATCTGTTCCTGCTGGTGACGTTTGTGAACTGTATGGACTTCCTCTGTTCACCAGCAGATGTCCCCTCTCATTTCAAGAACATTGTACATTCCTCCTGAAGTTCCCTCTGCCCACCAGCAGAGGTCTCTGTATTCAAGAACTGTGTCTCTGCAGCCTTGGAAGAGGTCACATGACCATGCTGCAGAGTATAAAAGTCCAGCTACAACAGAACACTGTTGCTAGTTCATTGGTGATGATAGCCTAGAGCCTGTGTTCTGGTCCTTTTCCTGTTACCTGATTCCTGTCTCCTGATTCCTGTTACCTGATTCCCGTTACCTGATTCCTGTTACCTGTAACCTGTCTGTCTGTTACCTGATTGTTTGACTCCCTGGTTTATGATATTGGCTTTGTCTGACTATTCTTCTGCTCACTGATTGTATTGCTTGATGTCCTGGTATCTGATCTCGGCTTGTTGACTAACCGATTGCCTGCTGCATATGTCCTGCGCTTGATTGTATATTATCCTGTATATATATTAGTTAGTTAGCTTAGTTAGACAGGGTCCGGGGTTCACTGTGTGCACACTGTATATATTATATTTGGTTTGTGTATGTCTGATCGTAAGACATTTGCCTGCAACCGTATTGCCAGTTTGCAATCATTTTGCTACTTGTACAGTTCACTTGTATTTATGTTCATTCACCAATTGCAGCATCACTTGTGTGTATATATCCTGCCCTTGTAAATAAATCATTACTTTATTTCACCTTATCCCTGGTTTGGTCTTCAGTATTTCTACATTAAGTGACATTCTGCATTCAGTGCAAATCTGCATGCACTGCTCGTTACAGAATGAACTAGCAACAGTGTTCTGTTGTAGCTGGACTTTTATACTCTGCAGCATGGTCATGTGACCTCTTCCAAGACACTGCAGAGACACAGTTCTTGAATACAGAGACCTCTGCTGGTGGGCAGAGGGAACTTCAGGAGGAATGTACAATGTTCTTGAAATGAGAGGGGACATCTGCTGGTGAACAGAGGAAGTCTATACAGTTCACAAACGTCACCAGCAGAAACAGATCATGATAAAAAGTCAGATAACAACCCTCTCCACGACTAAAGGTAGCCATACACTGGTCGATTTGCCATCAGATTCGACCAACAGATAGATCCCTCTCTGATCGAATCTGATCAGAGAGGGATCGTATGGCTACCTTTACTGCAAACAGATTGTGAACCGATTTCAGCCTGAAACCGTTCACAATCTGTTGTGGTGGTGCTGCCGCCCCCCCCCCCCCCCCCACATACATTACCTGCTCCGCGCTCTGGTCTCCAGGTCCGGCATGCCTCACTTCTTCTAGCTCGGCAGGAAGTTTAAACAGTAGAGGGCGCTCTACTGTTTAAACTTCCTGCCGGGCTAGAAGAAGTGAGGCATGCCGGACCTGGAGACCAGAGCGCAGACAGAGCAGCGGTGACCGGGGGACTGGAGTCGCGCCGGCGGAGCAGGTAATGTATGCGGGCTCTATTGCGTCGGTCGTCGGGCACTCGAACGCCGCTAGCGACGCGCTCCCTACCTGCGGGCGATCGACGGTAATTTTCCGCACGGAGCGATCGACTGGATCGGACAAAATGGATCGAAATTCGGCGTGTAGCGCGAACGATTGGCAGCAGATTCGATCTCAGTGATCGAATCTGCTGTCGAAACGGCGGCAAATCGGGCCAGTGTATGGCCAGCTTAACTTAGTCCGAGAGCTTAATGGCTTGTTTGCATAGAGATAACAACTGGAGTTACTCAACTCTTCCTGTACTGGAAACAATTAGACTGATGTATCTGATCTTAATGTTTTATTTCTTAGCTGTACTACACATACAAATCATAATATCATAGTTTTTTTTCGCTTCAGTGTCTCTTTAAGTCATGCAAATAATATGTTTAGTTTGTAATAATGCTATTTATATGAGTATTGTTTGTGTAATTTGCATAAGCTTTTTCTCACAGCTGGGTAACCAGATTTATTAAAACCCATCTGCTTTTGTCTGGCAAAAGTGTGCAGTCCACTCCTCACATGTGTCATATCAGGTCAAAGTAAGGTTTACTAGAAGGTGAGTGAAATAGTGGCAGTGCAATTGCAGTAGCATATATGATACATGTACCCGGAGTGAGATGATGATCTTACCAATATGCATCCAGAATAACCTGAATGCATTATTGAAAAGAAAATGAAAATGGTGCAGTTGCTGAAAATTACATCACACATGCATTGCTGCTATTTAATTAACCTTTTAGCATTTTTTTTTGCTATGAGCTGATATAATATAGAGGGTTGTTAAAGAGAAACTGTAACCAAGAATTGAACTTCATCCCAATCAGTGGCTTATACTCCCTTTCCCATGAGAAATCTTTTCCTTTTCAAATACGGATCATCAGGGGGCTCTGTATGGCTGATATTGTGGTGAAACCCCTCCCACAGTGTGATGTCAGGACCATGGTTCTGACATCACACTGTGGGAGCCTTGTTGCATTGTGGGAAATAACAGCTGCTTTCAGCTGTTTCCAACTTCCAAAAAAGCAAGCAGCAACTCCTTCCGCTGACATCAACTGCCAGCAGTAAAAATGTCACCATGTGATAAATGTCAGAATGTAAATCAGGAAGAGGAAAGATTTTACAATGGGCAAACACTGACTAAATAATTTATACATAATTATTGTAAAAATTAAGCACTTTTTTTATTACATTATTATTTACACTGGAGTTGCTCTTTCTACTCGTCTGCTAATATCAACCATTTTCTAATAAACTTTGCCTAAGTCTGCTCAATTACACAGGTTCATTACTGATCTCCATTCTCCACCTTTAATAGATTCGGGACTTAAGCTAAGTTGTCAGTGTCTGTTGGTAATGCTTATTCACTGCTGCCACCTTTACATCACTGAGTGATGCAACTGCTTCTACTGTAATTCTGGTTAAAGAGAACCCGAGGTGGGATTTAATTATGCTAGTGGGGCACAGAGGCTGGTTGTGCACACTAACACCAGCCTCTGTTGCTCTATGGTGTGCCTCCAGGACCCCCCTGCGCGCTGCTATAGCCCCCGCAGTGCTGGCGACACACAGCGTGTCGCCAGCTCAATGTTTACCTATGCGCTGTCTGTCAGCGCCGCTCCCCCGCCTCCTCCGTATCAGCGCTACCCGCCCGTGTCCCTTCCCTCCCACCGATTGGAGGGAAGTGACGCGGGCGGGTAGCGCCGATGCGGAGGAGGCGGGGGAGCGGCGCTGACAGACAGCGCATAGGTAAACATTGTCGCCAGCACTGTGGGGGCTATAGCGGCGCGCAGGGGGGTCCTGGAGGCACACCATGGGGCAACAGAGGCTGGTGTTAGTGTGCACAACCAGCCTCTGTGCCCCACTAGCATAATTAAATCCCACCTCGAGTTTTCTTTAAAGCAGTTTAGTCCGTACCCCTGAGTAAAACTACAGATGAGCAGATGACACCTGATAAATATCGTTAACAACATTAGAACATTAACATTTTTGAAATATGCTATCATTTTAGAAACTTGCAACGTTATAGTTTTTGTCATATTATATCATTTGTATGTACAGATTTTACGTTTTTAAAGATATTATAATTTCTATGTGTAAGGATGTTTGTGCAGGGGGAATGGTTAGAGTTAGGCACCACCAGGGGGAGTGGTTAGAGTTAGGCACCACCAGGGCAGTGGTTAGGTTTAGGCACCACCAGGGGAGGGTTCTGTGAGAGAGTAGGGTTAGGTTAAGATGTATTGTTGAATTATGTAATGATTTTTAAAAGTGATTATCTTTTTGTTTTCATCTCCCATCTGTTTTAAAACTGTATTTATCGTTAACCAATTTGGTTAATGATGTTTTTAGTTACTGAGATTTTGTTATCCACCAGCACCAATTTGTTATCCAGCCAGGCCCTTTTTTCCTGGCGCCCTTTTTTCACGCACCCGAAAAAAGGCAGGAATCCTTGAGAAGGAACAGAGGAGATTGTGGAGAATTGGAACGGACTCAGGTGGTTACACCCAACGGATGCCTTCACACTTATCCCTGAGATAACAGTCCCAGTTTTCTGCATTTTTTCCCATTCCTATTAGCGATTCTGCAATTTTGCAATTTTGTTAATTTACATGAACTTGCATGTTCACATGCCAATTTTCGCATTTAAAGTGCAAAAGTTCAACTTTCCAGTGACTTTTATTATTATTTGTGATTTGCATGTCCCATGCCAAAAAAGCATACATTTCTGCAGAAAATTTGGCTGCCAAAATTGGCACAACGCATGTCAAATGTGATGCCATTGTGAATTAAAGTCTGTTGCACATCTAATGCAAGTCAAACAGAGGCATAGCTATGGGTGGGCAAGGGGGGGACATGTCTCCCCTGGCACAGCACTGTGAGGGGGCACTCAGCACAGCCGCTGCACCCCCACGTGCGTGAGAGGCGGCTTGCTGGTTGCCCAAAGTTCCCCTACTTCTCTCGCTCCCTCTGCAAAGGCGTGCAGAAACATTAACATCAGCACAAAAAGGGGAGCACATGCAGCTATATAAACGGGGAAGGGGTGTACATCTGGCCATATAAACAGGAAGAAGGGGGCACTTCAGGCTACCTAAAGGGGGGCACTTCAGGCTACCTAAAGGGGGGCACATCTGGCTATCTAAACGGAGGAAGAGGGGCACTTCTGTCTATCTATTGGGGAAGGGGATACATGTGGCTATCTAGACAGCATTTGCATATCTGTCTCCACCCATGACCACACCCACATGCATTACCCCACCCACATTCTGATGCATGTCCATACCCATTTTGTCCGGGGGGGGGCACAAAAACTTTGTCCACGGGTGCTGAACACCCTAGCTACGCCTGTTCACAAATTGCAATTTGCACACAAATTCCGACATGTGTGAGAGGTCCCAAAAACAGTTTCTCTTTACCTTTGCTGAATTTATCCTATGGAGATCTGGGTCACAGAAAATGGTACAGCAGAGTCCCCATTATCTGGAACTCAGGAAACCAGAAGTCTCAACAAACCAGCATGCCTGACAGGTAATTTGGACTTTATTTTGGGGGGGTTTGTGGGTGTTTGCAGTATTCAAAATACTTACAGATCCTCCAGTGATGTTACACACCAGCTTCTGTGCATGGGAAAACCGGAAAGCTGCTAGGAGTCCGCTAGGAACAAGAGGAAGGCAGCAAGCAGGGCTGTTTCTTGGGCAGTGCGGGCAGGGCGACCGCACTGAGCGCAGACCAGCAAGAAGAAGAAGGGGGGCGCAGGCAGAAGGACATAACTGCTAGGGAGCTGGTGGCGAGGGGCGCAGCCAAATGGAAGAAAGAAATTACCATGGGATCACCTTCCTTGATTCCTTCCCTGGCTGCAAGACATCACTGGAGGCTCGATGAGTATTTGGGGGCGGTGAGTTTTGTACTTTTTTTTTAGCCGGTTGCTCAAGCAAACAGCAAGCACATGGATCCAGCATCAGCTGCTGTATTTAAATCTCATTTGAACTTATACCAAACGTCTCATTTACCTTGTACTCAGGGATGTGTGGGTGTAAAACCTCTGAGATACCGTCCTTACATTTTGAATGCAAGGCTGACTACAAATAAAACGCACAGCGGTAACACAACAAAGAAGCACAGATAAGATAGCGAGACAATAATTATACTTTCAAGCACTTTTTTTGCAGACAGCCCCAACACTTTATACAGCAGTTTGATAATCCAATCTAGTACTTGCTTTGATCGGAACATTTCAGAATGAGAGAATTTCACAGTTCAGAAAAAAATGCTGCAGCATAACAAGTGCCTCATGAGGAATACATGGAGCAAGCATGCAGGAACACTGCCTCTTCAGACTATCACAAACTGGCGTGTGAATCAATATTTAACTGCAAGTCTTCCCAGATTGGCTGAAATGAAACAAACCCCTCTAGAATGGAGAAGAAAAAGTCAAAGAACTGTGATGTTCCTGTAATGCCTGCAGAGAGGAGAATAGTTAAAGTAAGTCAGCGAGCTCTTCCAACCATTTAAGATGAGATGTTGTATGTGGTGGCTAAATGTCTGCAATTCTTGCCTTGCAGCTTCGGGGCTCGGGGTTTAAATCTCACCAGGCACACTATCTATATGGAATATGTATGTTCTCCTGCATTTGTGTGTTTCGACGTCTATGGCTCCCAGCAATATATTGACAGGTCATCTGGTAATGCCTAGTACACACCATACAATTTTCTGTTAGATTTTTCTGTAAAGGGGCCCATACACTTATACTATTTCCCGCTGATATACAGCAGATTAGATCACTGTGATCAAATCTGCTGTGAAATCGTTGCGCAAACGCTGACCAAACGATCGGTTTCCATCCGCAATCGATCGTTCCCGTTGATCTGTCCGCGTGGAAGATTTTGCTCGATCGCCGGCAGGTCGGGAGTGTGTTGATAGCGTCGTTCGAATGTCCGACGGCTGACACTAGCGGTAATACATTACCTGTTCCACCCGACGTGTGTCCCCGCTGTCTCTTCTCTGCTCTGGGCTCCAGGACTCCGGCTGGCTTCACTTACTTCCTGTCGGGGGAAGTTTAATTAAACAGTAGATCGCCCTCTACTGTTTAAACTACCCCTGACAGGAAGTAGAGTGAAGCTGGAGCCCTGGAGCCGGAGAAGAGGCAGCGGAGGATCAGGTAATGTATGCCGGGGGGGGGGGGGAGGGGGAGGTGGTGTAAGCGGCAGCTCCACAGATTGTGAATTGGTTTCATAGTGAAATCGATTAAAAATCTGTTTGCAGTGTAGGCAACCAATAGATCCCTATTTGATCAGATTCAATCACAGAGGGAACTATCTGCTGGTCGATCTGGTGGTAATCGACCAGTGTATGGCAGCCTTAAGATTTTCTGTAAGATTTTCTGTAATTAGATTCTTTTCTGTAAAGTACTGGTAGAGACTGGTCATTATCTCTGGTGCATTGTCTTCTGGTTATCTCCTGCTGAGTAGAACAATGCTTACAGTAATTGCTAGGCAGTTAGATGGTTAGATAGATAATTGGAAATTATCTATCTGGCAGGTAAATCTAATGCTGGGAATACACGGTTCGTTTCTGCCGTGCGGTTTTGCTCTCGATCGATTTTGCGGCTTGATTTCAGCTCTCGATTCAGCTCTCGATTGTTATCTTCTTCTTATCTTTTTACATTCACTTCTATCAGAAATTGAGGAGCAAAATAATCGAAAGGGAATCGGAAATGTCGGAAATTATCTATCAAACTATCTAATCAGCTACAAAATGAACCGTGTATTCCCAGCATTACAGAAAAATCTTACAGAAAATTGTATGGTGTGTACTAGGCATAACTCACCAGCCTGGAAATAAGATAAGATATCCAGAATGTTGTTTTTTTTTTTTTTTTAATTGTGTTTTTTTGTGATTTTGAGACAGGCCTCTGCTTTGTGTAACACATTCTACCATTTCCCCCCCTTCCTTGCAAGCAGGCCTTTTTAATTAAAAAAGTGGATAAATTGGCGCGTACCTTTAAAATGGGTGCCACAGGAATTTGAGTGCCGAATTTTGGTAAAATTACTTATATTTTCCAATGAATCAGTAAGTAATTCTGATATTTACCAATATTTTACTGTGGTCTAACTTAAAGGGAACCTAAACTGAGAAGGATATGGATTTTTCCTTTTAACCCTCCTGGCGGTCTAATAAATTCCGCCAGGAGGCAGCGCAGCAGTTTTTTGTTTGTTTTGTTTTTTTAAAATCATGTAGCGAGCCCAGGGCTCGCTACATGATAGCCGCTGCTCAGCGGCATCCCCCGCCCGCTTCGATCGCCTTCGGCGATCTCCGATCAGGAAATCCCGTTCAAAGAATGGGATTTCCTGGAGGGCTTCCTCCGTCGCCATGGCGACAGGGCGGGATGATGTCACCGACCCACCCCTCAGCGCTGCCTGGCACTGATTGGCCAGGCAGCGCACAGGGGTCTGGGGGGGGGGGGGCGGCGCGGCGTGGTGCGACGGATAGCGGCGATCAAGCGCGGTGCGGTGGCGATCAGTGTGCTGACGCAGCTAGCAAAGTGCTAGCTGCGTGCAGCAAAAAAAAAATTATGCAAATCAGCCCAGCAGGGCCGGAGGAAACCTCCTGCGCGGCTTACCCCGTAGTTCGGGGTTACCGCCAGGAAAGTTAAAATAATACCAGTTGCCTTACTCACCTGCTGATCCTGTGTCTCTAATACTTTTAGCCACAGCCCCTCAACAAGGTTGCAGATCAGGTGCTCTGACTGAAGTCAGACTAGATTAGCTGCATGCTTGTTTCAGGCGAGTGATTCAGCCACTACTGCAGCCAAAGAGATCAGCAGGACTTATAAGCAACTGGTAATGTTTAAAAGGAAACATCCATATCCCTCTCAGTTAAGGTTCCCTTATACCTTATTTTCTAACCATCCCTCCCTCTCGATGCCTAATCCCAACCAACCCCCCCACTGATGCCTAACCCTAAGGATCCTTCCACCAATGCCTAACCGTACCCCCCCCCTCCCCCTGTCAATGCCTAACCCTAAGAACACCCACCAATGCCTAACCCTGAGGAACCCACCCCAGCTCATGCTTAAATCTATAGACCCCACTACAGTTGATGCCTAACACTAAAGACCCCCCCCCCCCCCCCGGCCAAAGCCTAACTGTATTTGCCGGGTAAATGGGTTGCCATCAAAGGCGCCTATGTTAATAGCCGTGACTAGCGACTATGCCAGGTAATAGGGCTCTGGAGGGGCCCAATAAAGTATCAGATTCCTGGGGCCGTCTGCAATGTAAACTACAGCTACAAATGGCAGTCGGGAAAAGTTTGTATAGTGAGCGGCCTGGAGCCTGCTATTTTATCAGCGGCCTCCGATTACCTGTAATAGTCGCTAATCAGGGCTATTAACATACTGTAGGTGCCTCAACCACAGTAGCTCTTTATTGGTCTTGTGCTGGAAAATACTACTTCTATAGATAGCTTTGGACAGTGGTAATCTTTAACAAACTGTTCCCCATCACCTGCTTACACCTCTGACACTATGGCTGTACTTGACATGTTTTAGTGCAACATGGCAATTGTTACAGTTGTAAAACAAGTGTATAGAGTGCTGGGGTGGGAGGTAAAACTTGCACTGGGGCCCAAATCTCCTTGCTTGTGCAGTACCCTGTGGACAATGTGGACTTGATTGACAGCAGAGCGCTTCACGCAGGTGCAATAAGGATGACCTTGAGGTCGGCCTCTGCACCGGCGGGGACTGTGTGAGCGGAGATGCAGCATGGGACTTCAAGGGGCTGGAGGAAGCCCCTGGTAATTATATCATGGGGCAGCCAAATGTGCTTGATGCTTCCTTTAACTACACCACTGCCAAGGCGCTTCTGGTGAAAAAAGATCCTATATATTTTTGTGCATTTCTGCATCTGTGTGAAAAAGCGCTTTCTCATGGCCATTAATTGCAAAGTGTTTGACAAAAAGTGAGTTTTCTCTTGCCCTGATATTTTCACAGAAGTTTTTATTTGTGCAACAAAGGGGTTTACACAATAATACACAATAGTCTTACGCATGACATTACTGGGAGGGAGGAGGTGCCCCAAGATGAGATGTGTGGAAGGGATAATGTCAGCTGGATAAAACATAAATAAATAGGCTTACCTCTAAAAGAAGGTGGTAGCCTAAATAAATGAATACAATTTTTAATAGAAGTCAAACACTTGAATGATGATGCATTTTGCAGATCGCAGTCCGCTTCCTCAGATCAAATAGCTAAAGGGTCTCAATACTAGCATTCTGCAAGCAGGAAGCGCCTCTATGACGCACTCCCTGTATTCTGATTACCGTCGTTTTGTGAATACACCACATAGTGTTTTTGTCATGCCCATACAATATATATTGGTGAATGTTCTCATCTGTGCAATAAAAAGTGACATTTTTGCTAAATTAATGGCAAAATGAAAATGGCCATATTTGTTCTTCACTAGTAAAATTGCCCCCCCAAAAATCTTCTCCAAGAGATTATTGTGTATGCATTAAAGTGGACCTGAAAATAACTTTTTCTCTGCTCTAAAAGATACATAACTGCATAATAACCTTTAAAGCGAAAACAAAAATCTTTTTTACAGCTGCTACAAATCCTGCAACAAATCTACAGTGTGTCTACTTCCTACTTTCATGAAAGCAGACATATTTTTAATATCCTGTATTTACTAATTACCTCTCTGCCATGACAGGCAGCTGACACAGCTGAGGGATCAAGTCACAACTTGTGCTTAGTCACGGATGAAGGTGAATTAGAAAGGCTAAACTCTCCAAATACATACAGGGTGCATTTCTATATGTTTCTCTTCAGTCCCTGCAAGAGTTTAGGTCCGCTATAAAGAGTAGTAGGAAAAAAGGGCGCTGGCGGCTAGTGGACTGAAAGGGCGCTGCCATAGACTCTAATGTAATTATCGTTAATATGGCGAAAAAAAGCAGTAAAAAGGGGTGCCCGATAACTATCGCTAACAGCATTAGAACATTACAGTTTTTTAAGTATGTTATTGTTTTAGAAGCTTGCATTGTTACAGTTTTTGTCATATTAATTTATTTGCATGTACAGATTTTACGTTATCAAAGATATTATTGTTTCTATGTGTAAAAGGGTGTTTGTGCAGAGGGAGTGGTTAGGGTTAGGCACCACCAGGGGGAGTGGTTAGGCACCTCCAAGGCGGCGGTTTGTTTTAGGCAACACCTAACCCCCCCCCCCCCCGGTGTTTAGGCTTAGGCACCACTGGGGGGGGTGTTTAGGGTTAAGCACCACTGGGGGGGGGGTTAGGGTTAGGCACCACTGGGGGGGGTGTTTAGGGTTAAGCACCACTGGGGGGGGGGTTAGGCTTAGGCACCACTGGGGGGGGGGGTGTTTAGGGTTAGGCACCACCCGGGCGGCGGTTAGTTTTAGGCACCACCATGGGAGGGTTCTGTGTGAGAGTAGGGTTGGGCTAAGCTGTATTATTGAATTACATAACAGTTTTTAATGTTAATATCTTTTTGTCATTGTCTCCCGTCTGTTTTTAAGATGGTCTTTATCGTTAACCAAGTTTGACAATAAAGGTTCATTGTTATTAAGATTTTGTTATCCACTGGCGCCATTTCGTTATCCAAGCAAGCCCTTTTTTCGTGGCGCCCTTTTTTCATGCACGCGCTTTAAAGATGTAAAATAGCTTTTTGCATTTTAACATAGCTTTATAATCAAGTACGTAAGCCTTCTCAGTTGGTTGCTGTGGAGATATATGTATGGCTTCACCTACCTGCTGAGCGACTGTGTGCTGCCTGCTTGCACGTTCATCAGTGATGTGTTGAGGCCGCTCAAGTTGGTAAAGAATCTATTAGAAACTGTAACTGCAGAGATTCTGGCTTGTGCTTTATCTTTCCCAGCACTAGCTGTTGGAAATGGAGGTAAAGGGTGAGGAAACGAGAAAGAATGTTTATCTATACACATGATATGACCCAAAGAATAACACCTGTAACATTTCATTCATTGCTTGCCCTATACAGAAATATGCACATTGCTGCCTTAGAGAAAATGGAAAAACTAAAAATAAATATTTTTGGTTAATCTTCCAAGCAGACATTTCGGAGTTGGTTTTATTTGCAACCTAAAATTTTGTGACTGTTGTCATTTAGCCAAAAAGTTCTTCTGATATAGTTATTATAGTGATTGAGCCTGGGATTAGTTTGACCCTTATTTATGTACAAAATATGGCAAATCATGACGCATCCCCGAAAGCACTAAGGGAAATATTATGCTGATTTTATTGCGAAGAGTAATTTAGAGAGAAGATACAAGTATTAATGATGCTTATTTGAAGGCAACATATGCGTACTTTGGGTATTGATATCTCAATGCCATTTAATTGGGAACAGCATATCAGAATAACTTGGGCTACCCTAATATCTCCTGTCCCCGACCCCACTATCTCACCAAACTCTAACCTTACCCCTGCCCCAGGGGCGTTGCTAGGATCCTAAGAGATCCGGGGCACTTTTGGCAACTCCAGATGGAAAATGGGTGTGGCCATACACCAGAATGTGGGTGTGGTCATGGGCGAAGCAAAATCTACATGAATTTAACAGCAGTCTTAGTAGACCTGCCCACCAAAATATTGTATGAAGCCCCATCTCCTTTAATACAAAAAATAAATAAATGCAGCAAATCACATAAATAAGCAGCACCACTTAAACATAACTAGGCAGAATTATCTGGCTTCTGTGCAGGCTGGTCTGACTTTCTGCTGGGTGAGCTGGCCTGCTGCCAGTCCCCCCATATCATTCCCATGCCTTCTAGTGGACCCCCTCCCATGCTCCCACAGGCCTCCCATTGAGGCACCACAACTCCCAACATGCCCCAATAGAAGACCCACAACTCCCTGCATGCCCCATAAAGTGTCCAGCATGGCTCCACAGCACCCAGTATACCCACATAGAGGCACCACAGCAGCCAGCAAACCCCTGATTGATGCACCACAGCTCCCAGCATGCCCGTTATTGAGGCATCACAGCTGACTCTTCCGGGGGGACATCCGGGGCACCCCAGAATAGATCCGGGGCACGTGCCACTGATCTTTGGGGCTAGCAACGCCCCTGCCCTATGACTAGCAAGAATCTATCCATATCCCGTGACATAACCGAACTATAGCCCATGGGAGTAACTACAAATTATGCCCCCACCAGCAAAACTTTAAAGGGGTCCCTAATGTTCACACCCTGCCCCTTGCCTCCCCTGGTGACCCTCACAGCCTAAGAGTCCATCTTAAAAGGGTCATAAAACAAGTTTGGACATCATAGTCTCCAAACCCATAACAAGTGTAGTCATAAAAACACCTGATCTGAAGGATGGACCCCTTTATCAGAGAAAGTGAAGTAATAGTTGGTGCCCCCTTACAGTCCTGATCCCCTGTAGTTATGGACCCCTACTATAACTCCTTCCTAACTTTTACCCAGCAATAGTCTCGAGTCTACCTTAACTTTACATCTATCCTTAGAATGATACATTTATTTCACCAGTGGGGTGTATAAATCTATCAGTTAAGTACCATAGTTAGTGAGTATAATGTGTGCTGCCAAGGAGGACTCCGTGCTGCTGCACAGGAGCAAGCTATCTGCGCCTGTACAATGTGGACAAGCTCTGTAAAACTTCACGGTTCCCAGTGCTGGAACGGAGGAACAGAGAGGATAGAGGAAAGCCTCTGTAGGATCCAGAGGCTTCCCTCTCCCAAGGTAAGTATCTCTAAACACCCCCCTGGATGTCCCAGATTTACAGGAGATTTTAGTGCTCGGAGATGTTCAGTCACATGATAGCCCATTATCTTCCGGTCTATCTATACTTACACATTTCCTCCCCTATACTTAGCTTTGGAAGACTGAGAGATCTGAAAATACTCATCATTTCAAGAGACAAAAATCTATAAAGCTGTCACTTTACAAGCTAAGACTGTGGAACTGCACATAGACTTTGCTATAGCTCTTTATTTGCCTTTACTTCTGTTTTTATTACAAAATAGTTTCTGTACCTTATATATTCCACATTTTTTTTTATTAAAATTGAGACTGAAAGTCCCGAAGACTGTAGAAATGGAAATATATTTCAGAACCATGTCTCCTCAACATCTGCACTTAATCATAAATAAATTAGCTGGTGGGGCCATTTAAATTTCAGTCTATAATAGATCAGGACTTAGAATAGGAAGCCGGCGATGTCTTCCTCCTCATCAAAAAGGCTTATCAGTAAATATACTAGCTGGGGCAAAGGAAAATATTAGCCTACCACAGACGGTAATGGTATAAATTTATTCTGCTCTCATCTAACCAATCCTCACATCTTCAGGGCCTATCTGGTTTGATAAGAAGGTAAAGCTATAGTACAATTGTCTGATGAGCAGGAAAGTTTGTTGGCTGCAACCTGTTCTCTCTGCAGCACCTGGTATAACAAAGGTACAGAGGCGCCAGTAGTATAAAAATAGATAAAATTGTTAAAAACGGGAGGTGATGGGTGGACTCGCCTTTCCCAACATAAACACAAGAAAATGCTGATTTTACAACATAAAATTTTTTAATCATACACTCCAATAGTTTGCAACGCGTTTCGCGGGTTCAACCCACTTCATCAGGCTATGGAACGGAGTATAACACTTGTATGTAGGATTCATCAGCTTAGCGCCTCACAGAGCTTCGTCAGCTTACTATGTGTTTATGTTGGGAAAGGCGAGTCCACCCATCACCTCCCGTTTTTAACAATTTTATCTATTTTTATACTACTGGCGCCTCTGTACCTTTGTTATACCAATTGTCCACCCCTGGTGGAGGGGAATTGGCCCCTTTCTTCTGAACTACAGAGAGCGACTTCTTATTCCTGAGTGGGGACAGGTTTAATTTCCCCACCTGCCTTTACAGTGGTTACCTGGAGGGTAACCCATGTCTGTGAGTATAAATCTCATATACCTTTTTCCCTCCATTTTGACATAACATACTGCACTATATTGGGCTCTCGGTGTCTTCCCCCTCCTACTTCTCTGCAGCACCTGTACCACAACAGGTAAGAACAACACAGACAAAACAACCACTGATCTTCTCACTCTGCCTAATCCATTTCTAGCTCATTCCTTCATGGTGAAATACAGGGTAGTTGAAACAAAAAAATTCCAGGCATGGAGACATTGCAGAGTAGGGCATGCTGCTGACTGAGAGGATGTATGTGACCTGTCTGTCAAAATCCTGGGCTGGAGTTGCTTTTCCACAGGATCAGTTCACTGAAAAGGCCAGAGACCTGTTGCTGACTCCCACCTTAAATTAATTAAAAACAAAGCCATTTTAAAAGAACATATACAAATTTGTTATGCAAATCATTTTTAAAACACATATAAAAGTTATTTAAAACATGTCAAATAAGTTCTGTAAGATTTAAAAGGGCAAATCTCGGGTGCACTATATAGCTGCCAAGAAAAGCAATGGTGCTCAGTCCAGTGCAAAAATAAACATATAAAGCAGTCTGGAGCTGAATCCAAGATCTTTAAAATGTGTTTCTGATCCAAATGTTGATGTGCTGCCACCACACCCCACACAGATGCTCATTCACCAGAGACATAATAACAGACCAAATTGTTATGAAGCATTCAGTGATAAGCCTTCTGGTCTTAAATGGCTGTCAGCAAACTGCTACTCCTGGAAAGTACTCTCTGTCCATGCACCATGTAAAGGGATGGGTCTCAAAAGTGTATTACCTCTTTAAAAACATTTATTCTCCCATAAAACCAAAATATAAAATACTCAACTTCTAAAAAGGTATGTCCAATTAAGGAAACATACAAAAGAGCATGCGCACTGAGTATATCCGTCTCCATCTCCTCACACCATGCTCCATAAGCAATCATGACTCCGTCGCTCTACTGCCTTCCTGTGGCAATCCCCAACTAGTTTCGTCCTTGATAATGTCTGTGCCGGACGAAACCGGTCAGAGATTGCCACAGAAAGGCAGTAGAATGAAAGGGAGTGCTTTCTAGGAGTAGCAGTTTGCTGACAGCCATTTAAGACCAGAAGGCTTATCATTGAACAGTATATGACAGTTATCTCTGGTGAGTGAGCACCTGTGTGAGGTGTAGTGGCCGCACATCAACATTACATTTGGATCATAAACACATTTTAAAGATCTTGGATTTTGAAGCCTTTAAGCTTGAAATTGAAAATGGTTCTAGAATGTATTTTAGCATCTCTGTCATTACAATTATTGTATTTATTGAATTCAGAAGCTACTTGATACACAATTATTTGCTCTACTAGGTCAAATTTCCTTAAAGCCCTAGCATTTCCTCCTTTTTTTTAATTATTTTTACTGCTTATGAAAGTAAATTTACAATTACAATGTTTACTTTTTTCTTTTCAATTCCTGTACTTCTAACACCTGGCTGGCTGTATCCTGTAGCTTTATTTCCAGTTGGAATGGCAGTAAACTTTCACTGGAAAGAAAGTTGTGCACACTCCTCTCCCATCCCATCGTCAACCACTTGTGTAGTAGTGAGATAGTCCGAGAGGAGCTGGGAGGAGACAGCAGCCAGTCTCTCCTTATGAGTACAGATCACTCTCCCACCACCTCCCTCTACTGAGAGATTCATTCTTCCAGGCTAACACAGCAGCTACAGCAGAGTCTCGGGCCTCTTTTACCCTAAATGCGATTCCAATTTTAAAAAGTACTGAATGCTGCGTCTTTTTCTGGAAATCACAAATCTAAATCGCAAATTGTGATTTGAGGTGTAAGAGAAGCGTAACACTGATAAAAACCTGCAGAGCAGCAATGCTTAACACAGTGAGTTATTCTTTCAGCACAATAGAGATATGCTGCTTTCTACTTGGGAACAACCCCTCCTCTCCTACCAGCATTGTATATTTAAAAACAAATCTGCAAAAAAGCCAAAAAGCCCATTGGGGGATACTTACCTTAGGAGGAAAAAGCCTCATTAGGATCTAGAGCAGGCATGGGCAAACTTGGCCCTCCAGCTGTTAAGGAACTACAAATCCCACAATGCATTTGCCTTTATGAGTCATGACTGTGGCTGCCAGACTCCTGCAATGCATTGTGGGACTTGTAGTTCCTCAACAGCTGGAGGGCCAAGTTTGCCCATGCCTGATCTAGAGGCTTCCCCCTCCCAAGGTAAGTATCCCCTAATTGGCTTTTTGTTTCTTGAAGATTTTCTTGACCTCCTAAGCCTTAGAGATCCAGCATTGTAAACCCCTGAACACCAGGTAGGTAAATATTTACCTTTCATGATCCAATGTAGGTGCAGTAGCGGCATTCTAAATGGACTCAGGTGGAAATAGCCGAGCCCAATCGGTCTGCTCTACTGTGCAGGCGTAGCAGAGCGGACACAATCGGGCTCGGCAATTTCTGCCTGAGACTGATTGGAAAGCACTACTGTGCCTGGGCTGGGGAATGTAAATATTGCAGGCACTACTGCACCTGCGCCACATCCAACATTCTTGTGAGCTGTGGATTTTGGGGAGCCAGGGCTGGATCCCTGATACTTAGTACCCGCGGTAAGTATCCCAGGGGGGGTCATTTTTATTACATAATCTCTTTAATAATTGCACAATACAGACCACCAATACAGTGGCGTAGCTAAGCAGCTATGGGCCCCAGTGCAAGTTTTACATGCCCCCCCCCCCAGGACTCTATATATGGCAATCGATACAGCGCACCAAAACCTGCCAAGGACAACCACAGTGTCTGAAGTGCAAGAAGGGGATGAGGAACAGTTTGTTAATGATTACTACTATTCAAAGCACCTTCAGTAGTGATTATTACAAGCACATGACCAATAAAGAGCTAATACAGTGGTTGAGTGAGGGCCTTATGGGGCCCCTCTGGCCCAAGGGCCCCGATGCAGTCACTACCTCTGCAACCCCTTTTGCTACGCCACTGCACCAATACCTGCTTTCTACGGACAACCACTGTTTGAAGGAGGTGTAAGCAGAGGATATGGAATGGTTAATGATTGCTACTACTCAAAGCTCATATAGAGGTGGCCATTACCACTGCAGCGCCAATAAAGACATAATGTAGCCATATACCATATATATGGAAATCCTAGCATTCTTTATTACTTTGAGTGTTGAAAAATATACCGCAGTGCTGCAGACATTGATGTGCATAAAAGAATGTAGAAGAAACATTGCTATAATATGTGTTTACTAGTGATTAGATATACGACTGCTAATGAACTCTCCATCCCTCTAGGCCATTGGTGCATTGAAACACTGCTCCAACATGAGTTAAAAGATGCCTATATCACCACTAGGAGAGTAATCTTTACTGCTCAAGCTCATTTGCAGCCTGAGGTGATGCGTTGCTTTACAAGATAATCTTGTTCAAACAGAGGTTTCCATCTGTGGCATTGCCAAAATTCCCCTTGTGTTGTTTCCCTTTATTGCAAGGTCTGTTTCTAGATTGCGCAGTCTAACATAGTTCCCAGCTGCAGCCAACTAATAGCGCTGCAAGCTGGGAGGCAATGAATGCCCCAGGGTAGACTTAAAATAGAACCGCTCTTTCTACTACCTAGAGAAATGATTAGCTGAAAAATACCTGTTTTTCTTTAAAGCGGATATATCACTTAAATTCCAGGACTGCATGTGTAAGTTGCTTTCATATCACAGCACAAATTAGCAGTCTTCTTATGCCAAGAAACAGCTTTTAGCAAGTGACTTTGCCTAGGCAACAAAGCTAAAGAATACAGCAAATCCTGATAAATATTATTATGCAATCATTCACATGACTTATTGACTCTAACTGGAGAAGGAGTTGATTTTGGCACACGGCGATCAGTGTCGAGTGCCAAAACGAAGTGCCACCATAGCACTAATGTCATAGTGCGCAGGGCATGTAAGGGTAATTTAGGCTTCTGGCAATCACCGGACCCTGAATTAAATCTCCCTTCGTGTTGCTACCACTCGGAGGGGGAATAGTATTAAGTGGCAGCAGGGAGAGACGTCATTTAGCTCACCCTGTGCACATTTCACTGGGTATGTATCAATAAGTACACTAAATGGGACTTACAATATAGTATTCCCCCTCGAGTTGAAGCACCTCAAAGGAAGAAGTACAGTATTTCGGTTTCTGGCTATCACTGACACCCGAATTTCGCTATTAACAACCGCTGCACAGCCATAGACATAATAATGCGGGGAAGAGCGCATGCCAAAGTGACCTGCTTTGTGTGCTAATGCCCTCCATGATTGTTGGGGGGGGGGAGTGTCTGGAGGCACCTGTCTGTACGTTTGTGGTTGCATTCATGGTTACGTGTATGTGCTTGTGCGCTTGGGTGTACGTGTGTGTGCGTGACACGATGCCCAATTCGCACTAAAAGGTCTATTTCATTCTGGAGAGTGTGACTCTTCTGTGCTGTTGTATTGCTAGTGTGAGTGTGTTTCTCCCGTGTTGTGTCTGCCCATTGATGTATTGGATTCTGACCTTGGCCTGCCTGACTTCCCGCTCCGTTGCTGATCCCTGCATTGTACGACTGCCTGACTTGTTGCCAACCTCTGCTTGCTTGAGAACCCACTCTGTTGCCAGACAGTAGCCTGTCCGAGGTCCTGAACCGTTACCGACTACAGCTAGTTTTAGTTTACTCTCTGCTGCTGGAATACAGTCTGTCCTCCGGCCTACCTGGTGGCTGTCATTGCAGTACCAGACTCTGCCTGTGGGAGCACTGCTGTTTTTTTCTGGTCACATCCTTGGACGTCAGCTCTCTGGCCCCTTGTTCACCGGAGGTCCCTGTTCCAGCTCTAGGGTCCAGTATTCCAGGTACGTGATAGACTGTGCTGAAGGCATGGCATATATTTTTGCACTTTAAGCTTGCTTTAAGACTGCTTGTAGGGCTACAACTGAAATGCAATATACTATTATATGCAGAGTGATATTTGTAACCATGTGTAAAATGATAACAAATAACAGGACCATTGCTAGGGGCCTCCCTGCCTGTTGCTCTGCTGGTCTATGCTTTCACCACATGTTAGGTCATACACGTTGTCATCTATCACTTCCACCTTCTTTGGTTTGTACGTTTAGTACCTCTCCTGTCGCTTCCCTGACCCACTTAACTCTCTCTACCTTAGTCCCTTCTCCTCTTTATCCTCATAGGAAAGTAAGAATTGGTCATTAATGTTGTAATCCAAATGCATAGGATTGACAACACGTCATGAAAGAAAAGTAAGGTATGTCTTGCCTCTTGCAAACTACACTCTGTTGCAGGTTAGTTGTGCTGCCCCATTTTTCCTAAAAAAAATGAATGAAAGGAAATATGTTTTCTTTGCTTATCTTGGTTGCTAAGTAACTGCTGTTATGTGAAAAAAGGTTGAAGCTTAACTATGTTCTGAAAAATTTACCGGTACTTCATTAGATTATTATGTGTCCTGCTGTTCCTATGCATTTATTGCTATTATTGTCAAACTATGTAGCTTGGCACCTGAGTTTTTTTTATTATTATTATTAATAAACTCTTTAATAGTGACTGTGTCTATGTCCTTATTTTCATAAGCAGGTCAGATTTAGATATTGAAAGCCTATGGGCTTAGAAAGTCAGTTGACTTATTACAACTCAGTTAATCAGAGGGATGGAAGGTCTACCTTACTGAGAAAGGTTGGATAAACTGGGATAATTTAGCTTGGAAAAAAGACGACTGAGAGGTGACCTGATCAAAATGTATATATACATCAGAGGGCAACACAAAAGCTTTTCAAATTAGCTTTTTATCCCTAAGCTTGTGCAAAAGACAAGAGGACATGATCTGCGTATGGAAGAAAAAAGTTTTTGCCTTTATTTAGAAATGGTTCTTTACAGTAGGAGTGGTTTAAATCTGGAATATGTTACCTCAGGAAGTAGTTCAGGAAAGCTCTATATCTGCATTTAACTACTTTCGGAACGAGAGTCTCTAGCCCCTTAAAGAGAATCTGTATTGTTAAAATCGCACAAAAGTAAACATACCAGTGTGTTAGAGGACATCTCCTATTACCCTCTGTCACAATTTCGCCGCTCCTCGCCGCATTAAAAGTGGTTAAAAACAGTTTTAAAAAGTTTGTTTATAAACAAACAAAATGGCCACCAAAACAGGAAGTAGGTTGATGTACAGTACGTCCACACATAGAAAATACATCCATACACAAGCAGGCTGTATACACCCTTCCTTTTGAATCTCAAGAGATCATTGTGTGTTTCTTTACCCCTGCATCTTTCATGCACTGAAGTTTCAGGCTGCTCGTTTCTTCCTGCAAACAGCTTGCCCTTGTCTGTAATTCCTCAGTATGTGAAAGCCCAGCCAGCTCAGAGGACGATTTATCCAGCTTATAAAAGATAAGAGAGAAGAGAGAAGCTGCCCTAATCTAAATTATACACAGGCAGTGTGCATAGTGGCCAGGAAGGGGGAGTTCATAGCAGAACCACAACACTGAAGAACTTGGCAGCCTTCCAGACACAGGCCGACAAGTCTGACAGGGGAAAGATACATTGATTTATTACAGAGACTGTGATAGCAGAAAGTGCTGCAGTAAGCCAGAACACATTAGAATAGCTTTTGGAACTTGTAGGATGATAAAAAACAAGATGCAATTTTTGTTACGGAGTCTCTTTAAGGGCACAATACTTTTTTCCTAGAAAACAAGCAGTGATAACTGTGATTGCCTTACAGTGATCAAGGGTAGAGATGGCCCGAACCTCTGATTTTCGGTTCGCAAACTTCCGTAAAAAGTTTGGTTCGCGCAAACTTCTGTGAACCACAATAGACTTCAATGGGGAGGCGAACTTGGAAAACTAGAAACATTTATGTTGGCCACAAAACTGATGGAAAAGATGTTTCAAGGGGTCTAACACCTGGAGGGGGGCATGGATGAGTGGGATAGACGCCAAAAGTCCCGGGGGAAAAAAATCGGATGTTGGCGCAAAGCAGCGTTTTAAGGGCAGACATCACATTGCATGCTAAATTGCAGGCCTAAAGTACTTTAAAACATCTTGCATGTGTATACATCAATCAGGGAGTGTAATTAGACTACTGCTTCACACTGACACACCAAACTCACTGTGTAACGCACCGCAAACAGATGTTTGTGTTGTGACGGCCATGCTGGACTGGTGCGCACCATGGCCAGAGTGCAGGCCGTGGCGGTTTTCAAGCCCATATGGTCGCCGGGCTGTGGTAGCTCAATGATAGAACAACAGTGACTGTCAGGTAAGTATATGCAGTGATGGGTATTACAATGTACACCTGTCACATACAGACAGGTACCGGACAGGCATAGTGACACTGCGTGCGCTCACGTAGGTGGGTGAGTGCACAGTGAACAACAGGTATATGCAGTGGGTATTACAATGTGCACCTGTCACACACACAGGTAGTAGTCACTGAATGTGCTGGGCCTGGCAGTGGCACACACAGTAGGAATTAACCAGACTGTCTATGCAACACAAGTGTCAGTGGGACACGCAGAAAAAATATATCACAAGAAAAAGATTAGCTCTCAAAAGAGCTGCTGTGGGGTGCTTTTTTAGCAAAAATAATCAGCAAGGAGCAAGTTAACAAGCCTACAAGAGCCTAACTAAGCTTTCCCTATGAGAGACTGAGAGTCTGCAGCAGCTATCCCTTCACTAATTACTGCAGGCACACGAGTGAGTGAAAAGCCTGACGCTGCCTGCCTTTTATAAGGGGGGGGTGGGGCTCCAGGAGGGAGTGTAGCCTAATTGGCTACAATGTGCCTGCTGACTGTGATGTAGAGGGTCAAAGTTGACCCTCATGATGCACTATGGGGGCAAACTGAACTTCCGGAAAAGTTTGCGGTTCTCCGCGATCGCGAACCACAGAAGTTCGCCGGGAACCGTTTGCCGGCGAACCGTTCGGGCCATCTCTAATCAAGGAATCAGGTAAGATACAAAGCCCTGCTGTTGTCAGTGTGACAACAGAAAGAAAAGGTTGCTGTGGAGGGGTATTGGCGTGGACAGTGGGAGTGTCGTGTATGAGCAAATGCAGCAGTTGAAATCTAGGCCTTGGCAGGGATAAATGGACATAAACGGTGTAGATTTCAACCAGCTGGGTCCGGAAGCAGTTAAAGAGAGCTTGTATGCTTTCTTTGTATTAAAGGATATTCATGGCTAAAATTACGAGGTAATTTCAGGTAGTGTTGATCCAGCTATTTATCTGACTGTCATTTGGGGTCAGGAAGGATTCTTTTCCCTTTTAAGGGTAATTAAATCAAGCCTGTAAAGGTTTTTTGACTTTCCTTGGATCAACTGGGATATGTGCAGGTTCAGGACAGTGTTTTCCTCCCTTCTCTGGTTAAACTTGATGGATGATAGATGTCTTTTTTTAACCAAATTATGTAGCTATAAAACCACGTTGTTCAAGGTGGGTCTATTCAACGTACAGGAATACAGCCATTGTACCTTGAGATGCCAACTTCTTTCTCTTCAATACAGGCTTCTCCTCTTTAGAGCCAGTGTTTTTTGGTGTTAATAGTTATGAGATGATTCGTGGTCACACTTGTTATTTAACCCCTAGCAGATGTGCCCAACATATTTGTATCTTAGTTTGGGGTGGAAGGGAAGAGTTAGATCTATGTTAGGGAGATCCTTTTTGTACTCTGTATTGCTCTCTATTGCTAACTGTTGTCTCTGTTAGTGGGAAATAAAGGAAATATTGTCATTGCTGACACAGAGAGAAATAAAAACACTGTGTATTAGTATGATGGGAGTCAAAACTTCAATCAGGAATTTCTTCCTGACTTAAACTCCAAATTACAACAATTTATAACTTACTGTTGTTCAACTTTTGCCACTAAGAAGAGGAAGTGCAGGTAACCTCTGCAATGGTAATTTAGACACCAATACTGTAAAAAAACTAATAGTGTTGTTAACCTTTCTCTACTACGTCCAAAGCAAAAATTTAAGTTTTAGCTGGAGTTCTGCTTTATACTGGGTTAGAGGGGAGTCTCAACTATATTTTTTTTACTGTGACCCACATGAGGCATATTTGTAAAAAAAGGCCTGGAAGAAGAAGGGCGTGGGGGACATTCTGATATTCTACAACTTGATTCCTATAGTAAAATATCAGTGATTTTTGCTAATATTTTACTATGTCTTAACCTAACCCTACTCTCACACTGAACCCTCCCTCTATGCATGCCTAACCCTAAGATCTCCATCTACTGATGCCTAATCCCAAGACCTCCCTCTACTGCTGCTTAATTCTAAGACCTCCTTCTACTGATGCCTTACCCGAAGATCTCCCTCTATTGATGCCTAATCCTAAAACCTCCATCTACTGATGCCTAACCCTAAGACCTCCATCTACTGATGCCTAATCCTAAAACCTCCATCTACTGATGCCTAGTCCTAAAACCTCCCTCTACTGATGCCTAATCCTAAAACCTCCCTCTACTGATGCCTAATCCTAAAACCTCCATCTACTGATGCCTAATCCTAAAACCTCCCTCTACTGATGCCTAACCCTAAGACCTCCCTCTGTTTATGTCTAACACTAACCCCCCCCCCCCCCAAACTCTTAATTAGCCCCCTCCCCCCTCCTAACATTAACCAACCTCTGCCACAAAGCTGTGATTTGCTGCAAAGAATGTAAATTTCTGTGCCAAAGGTGCCTAATAGAAGGCATGCAAATATACACATTGGGCTTGATTCACAAAGCGGTGCTAACCTATTTAGCACGTCTAAAGTCTTTAGACGTGCTAACTAGTGTTGGGCGAACATCTAGATGTTCGGGTTCGGGCCGAACAGGCCGAACATGGCCGCGATGTTCGGGTGTTCGACCCGAACTCCGAACATAATGGAAGTCAATGGGGACCCGAACTTTTGTGGTTTGTAAAGCCTTCTTACATGCTACATACCCCAAATTTACAGGGTATGTGCACCTTGGGAGTGGGTACAAGAGGAAAAAAAAATTTAGCAAAAAGAGCTTATAGTTTTTGAGAAAATCGATTTTAAAGTTTCAAAGGGAAAACTGTCTTTTAAATGCGGGAAATGTCTGTTTTCTTTGCACAGGTAACATGCTTTTTGTCGGCATGCAGTCATAAATGTAATACATATAAGAGGTTCCAGGAAAAGGGACCGGTAATGCTAACCCAGCAGCAGCACACGTGATGGAACAGGAGGAGGGTGGCGCAGGAGGAGAAGGCCACGCTTTGAGACACAACAACCCAGGCCTTGCATGAGGACAAGAAGCGTGCGGATAGCATGCTTTGTACCACCATGCAGTCATAAATGTAATAAAGATAAGTGGTTCAATAAACAGGGACCACGCGGCAACGCTAACCCAGCAGCAGCACACGTGATGGAACAGGAGGAGGCGCAGGAGGAGAAGGCCACGCTTTGTGAGACACAACAACCCAGGCCTTGCATGAGGACAAAAAGCGTGCGGATAGCATGCTTTGTACCGCCATGTAGTCATAAATGTAATAAAGATAAGAGGTTCAATAAACAGGGACCACGCGGCAACGCTAACCCAGCAGCAGCAGCAGCAGCAGCACACGTGATGGAACAGGAGGAGGCGCAGGAGGAGAAGGCCACGCTTTGTGAGACACAACAACCCAGGCCTTGCATGAGGACAAAAAGCGTGCGGATAGCATGCTTTGTACCGCCATGTAGTCATAAATGTAATAAAGATAAGAGGTTCCATAAACAGGGACCGGCAACGGTAACCCAGCAGCAGCAGCAGCAGCAGCAGCAGCAGCACACGTGATGGAACAGGAGGAGGCGCAGGAGGAGAAGGCCACGCTTTGTGAGACACAACAACCCAGGCCTTGCATGAGGACAAAAAGCGTGCGGATATAGCAGCAATGCTTTTTGCCGCCATGCAGTCATAAATGTAATACAGATGAGAGGTTCAATAAACAGGGACCGGAAACGCTAAACCATCCCAGATGTTCATCGGTCATGTTACTTGGTTGGGGTCCAGGAGTGTTGCGTAGTCGTTTCCAATCCAGGATTGATTCATTTTAATTTGAGTCAGACGGTCTGCATTTTCTGTGGAGAGGCGGATACGCCGATCTGTGATGATGCCTCCGGCAGCACTGAAACAGCGTTCCGACATAACGCTGGCTGCCGGGCAAGCCAGCACCTCTATTGCGTACATTGCCAGTTCGTGCCAGGTGTCTAGCTTCATGCCCGGTTTCAGGTCCAGCGGTGCCAGCCACAAATCCGTCTGTTCCTTTATTCCCCTCCAAATTTCCTCCCCTGTGTGCTGCTTATCCCCAAGGCAGATCAGCTTCAGCAACGCTTGCTGACGCATGCCAACAGCTGTGCTGCACTGCTTCCACGATCCTACTGCTGCTGGTGCTGGGTTAGCATTTCCGGATGAGGTACAGCTTTGAGATGCGTTGGAGGAGAAGGAGTCAGAGAGGTAGGTGCTGCTGTTGTTATCCAGCTGTTTGCGGCGTGGGCAACACCCGCGCCGTAGCAGGTGAGGAATCGCTGCCAGGCTCCACAAGGTTCACCCAGTGCGCGGTAAGGGAGATGTATCGACCCTGGCCGAACGCACTCGTCCAGGTGTCAGTGGTGAGGTGAACCTTGCAGGCAACGGCATTCTTCAAGCTTCGGGTTATTTAGCTGACCACGTGCTCATGCAACTCAGGCACTGCAGAGCGCGCAAAGTGGTAGCGGCTGGGAACAACGTAACGTGGGATGGCCACTGACATCATGCCCTTGAAGCTGTTTGTCTCCACCACTCGATATGGCAGCATTTCGCAGGCCAGAAGCTTGGCTATGCTGGCTGGCTGTTACTGCCACGGCCCGGGGGTCATTTGCTGGCAATTTCCTCTTGTGCTCAAACATCTCAGAGACAGACAACTCAACCGTAGCGCTGCACACCGAAGGGCTGTTGGTTGTTGTGTTTGATGAACACTGGGAGACCTCAAGAGCACTAGTCCGGAAAGTGACAGTGTCAGCATCGTCTGATGTTTGTGAATGTTGTGAACCACGCAATGGCTGGGCTACTGCTGCTGCTGAGGCGGGTCTGGTGGTGAGTCTGGTGAACCCAAGGGAGGCAGTGTTGCTGGTGGTACCCTGTCCTGCCGCGTTTGCCCACAGAGTGGGATGTTTGGATAGAATGTGGCGGCTCATGCTGGTGGTGGAGAGGTTGTTAATACTTTTCCCCCTGCTCAGGCGGGTCTTGCACACCTTGCAAATCGCCATGGTAACATCCTCAGTGCAGTCTTCAAAGAAAGCCCAGACTTTAACTGGCTGAGGACTCGGACCTCGTGCGTGATGTGCTGGTGCTGCTTAACCCACTGCTGGACGCTTGAGAGGTCATCCAAGTAATTATCTGGTCCTGTTCTTTTGGATCTGTGAGGGTTGTTGTCCTGGACAACATGGGCAGTATTGAGTGGGTTTTCTTGGGTGCTCCCCTGTGGCCTGTACGTGAACCGTCAGGGGAAACACCTCTTCCCTTGCCCCTCCCTCTTTCACCGGATTTCTTCCTCATTTCACTTATCCTTAAAGTACACGCTGACTGGCAGCAGTACAGTGGCAGTACAGAAATGCTATACAGTGGTGGGTGAGCGGTGTACCACTATTGTCAGCAGTGACACAGAGCACAATGCTATACAGTGGCGGGTGAGCGGTGTACTACTGTTCCCAGCAGACACAGAGTGGAAGTAAACACAATGCTATATAGTGTGGCTGAGCCGTGTACACAGAGTGGCATTAAACACAATGCTATATAGTCTGCTATATAGTCACCCCGAACAGGGTGATGTTCTGCAGAACCCGAACAGTGGCAAACACTGTTCGCCCAACACTACTGGGAGGGAACGCAGATTTTAGTACCTAAACACACGATACAACATGTTTTCCGGGGTCGGACTCTGAGGCACATACAGATGGTCCCGATCATCATCCTCATCATACAACTCTTCTCCTGAGTCTGACCCACCCACCACCTCTGCCACCCCAACATCCCCAGACACAGACCCCTCATCGTCCTCAACATTAACTTGGGATGCTGGCCTGAGCCAGACCTCCTCCTCCACATCAGGCCCCATCATCTCCTCAATGGCAGCCCTCATTAATCGCTCTGGCGACGGACTGATGGACACAACGTTCTCCTCCGGGGAGGGCTGCTGCTGACCACTGGCTGCTGGGGTGGATGTTATAGCTTGCGTGGGGCGTTGGCTGTTGCTGTTGTTGGGAGTGCTGCTCACAGCGGAGGTCTCTGGGGAACTCATGTTGAGCTCATATAGTGGTTGACGGTGAGTGGAGTATTACTGATCCCAGCAATATACACACTGACTGGCAGAGTACGCAATGCTATATAGTGTGGCTGAGCGGTGTACACAGAGTGGCAGTAAACACAATGCTATATAGTCTGGCTGAGCGAGCGGTGTACTACTGTTCCCAGCAGAATCAGAGTGGCAGTAAACAATGGTATATAGTCTGGCTGAGCGGTGTACACAGAGTGTCAGTAAACAATGGTATATAGTCTGGCTGAGCGAGCGGTGTACTACTGTTCCCAGCAGAATCAGAGTGGCAGTAAACAATGGTATATAGTCTGGCTGAGCGGTGTACACAGAGTGTCAGTAAACAATGGTATATAGTCTGGCTGAGCGGTGTACACACAATGCTATATAGTCTGCTATATAGTGTCAGTAAACAATGGTATATAGTCTGGCTGAGCGAGCGGTGTACTACTGTTCCCAGCAGAATCAGAGTGGCAGTAAACAATGGTATATAGTCTGGCTGAGCGGTGTACACAGAGTGTCAGTAAACAATGGTATATAGTCTGGCTGAGCGAGCGGTGTACTACTGTTCCCAGCAGAATCAGAGTGGCAGTAAACAATGGTATATAGTCTGGCTGAGCGGTGTACACAGAGTGTCAGTAAACAATGGTATATAGTCTGGCTGAGCGGTGTACACACAATGCTATATAGTCTGCTATATAGTGTCAGTAAACAATGGTATATAGTCTGGCTGAGCGAGCGGTGTACTACTGTTCCCAGCAGAATCAGAGTGGCAGTAAACAATGGTATATAGTCTGGCTGAGCGGTGTACACAGAGTGTCAGTAAACAATGGTATATAGTCTGGCTGAGCGGTGTACACACAATGCTATATAGTCTGCTATATAGTGTCAGTAAACAATGGTATATAGTCTGGCTGAGCGAGCGGTGTACTACTGTTCCCAGCAGAATCAGAGTGGCAGTAAACAATGGTATATAGTCTGGCTGAGCGGTGTACACAGAGTGTCAGTAAACAATGGTATATAGTCTGGCTGAGCGAGCGGTGTACTACTGTTCCCAGCAGAATCAGAGTGGCAGTAAACAATGGTATATAGTCTGGCTGAGCGGTGTACACAGAGTGTCAGTAAACAATGGTATATAGTCTGGCTGAGCGGTGTACACACAATGCTATATAGTCTGCTATATAGTGTCAGTAAACAATGGTATATAGTCTGGCTGAGCGAGCGGTGTACTACTGTTCCCAGCAGAATCAGAGTGGCAGTAAACAATGGTATATAGTCTGGCTGAGCGGTGTACACAGAGTTTCAGTAAACAATGGTATATAGTCTGGCTGAGCGGTGTACACAGAGTGTCAGTAAACAATGGTATATAGTCTGGCTGAGCGGTGTACACAGAGTGGCAGTAAACACAATGCTATATAGTCTGGCTGAGCGAGCGGTGTACTACTGTTCCCAGCAGAATCAGAGTGGCAGTAAACAATGGTATATAGTCTGGCTGAGCGGTGTACACAGAGTGTCAGTAAACAATGGTATATAGTCTGGCTGAGCGGTGTACACAGAGTGTCAGTAAACAATGGTATATAGTCTGGCTGAGCGGTGTACACAGAGTGGCAGTAAACACAATGCTATATACTCTGGCTGAGCGAGCGGTGTACTACTGTTCCCAGCAGACACAGAACAGTGAACAGAATGCTATATAGTGTGGCTGAGCGAGCGGTGTACCACTATTCCCAGCAGACACAGAACAGTGAACAGAATGCTATATAGTGTGGCTGAGCGGGCGGTGTACCACTATTCCCAGCAGACACAGAACAGTGAACAGAATGCTATATAGTGTGGATGAGCGAGCGGTGTACCACTATTCCCAGCAGACACAGAACAGTAAACAGAATGCTATATAGTGTGGCTGAGCGAGCGGTGTACCACTATTCCCAGCAGACACAGAACAGTGAACAGAATGCTATATAGTGTGGCTGAGCGAGCGGTGTACCACTATTCCCAGCAGACACAGAACAGTGCACAGAATGCTATATAGTGTGGCTGAGCGAGCAGTGTACCACTATTCCCAGCAGACACAGAACAGTAAACAGAATGCTATATAGTGTGGCTGAGCGAGCGGTGTACCACTATTCCCAGCAGACACAGAACAGTAAACAGAATGCTATATAGTGTGGCTGAGCGAGCGGTGTACCACTATTCCAAGCAGACACAGAACAGTGAACAGAATGCTATATAGTGTGGCTGAGCGAGCGGTGTACCACTATTCCCAGCAGACACAGAGTGGCAGTAAACAGAATGCTATATAGTGTGGCTGAGCGAGGTACACAGAGTGGCAGTAAACAGAATGCTATATAGTGTGGCTGAGCAAGCGGTGTACTACTATTCCCAGCAGACACAGAGTGGCAGTAAACAGAATGCTATATAGTGTGGCTGAGCGAGGTACACAGAGTGGCAGTAAACAGAATGCTATATAGTGTGGCTGAGCAAGCGGTGTACTACTGTTCCCAGCAGTGACACAATGACAGGGGGGACCCTGGCTAGCGTGGCTGGAGCGCGAACTACCCTGCCTGCCTACCCAAAGCTAAACCCACAGACAAATGGCGGAGATATGACGTGGTTCGGGTATTTATTTACCCGAACCACGTGACCGTTCGGCCAATCAGAGCGCGTTCGGGTCCGAACCACGTGACCCGTTCGGCCAATCACAGCGCTAGCCGAACGTTCGGGGAACGTTCGGCCATGCGCTCTTAGTTCGGCCATATGGCCGAACGGTTTGGCCGAGCACCGTCAGGTGTTCGGCCGAACTCGAACATCACCCGAACAGGGTGATGTTCTGCAGAACCCGAACAGTGGCGAACACTGTTCGCCCAACACTAGTGCTAACCAGGGTGCTAAGTAGGTTAGCACTGGATTTCTGAATCAGATCGTGCGCTAAGTATCGCGCGCAAAGTTTTACGCGCGCTAAGTCCCATAGGCTTTAATGGGCACTTCGCGCGGAGCGCCCCGCGCTCTGTGCAGTGCGCGCGTAAAGTTTTACGCGCATAAAGTTTTGTGCGCGTAAAGTTTTGCAAGCGAAAAGCTCGTTTAGACGTGCTAAGAGGGTTTTCACAGGCGTGCTAACAGTTAGCACCGCTTTGTGAATCAAGCCCCTTGTGGCATTGCATAGCAGGTGCCATTGTGTACCCAAATTTCCTTTCTTTGCCACAAATAGGTGCCTATGGCAGCAAACTTTTTTCGTTATGGGCTCCTACGCCCTATTTTGCTGATTCGCACGTGAGTGCTATACAGGTTTGTATAGGGGTCTTGCAGTAAGTACAATACAATACAATAACATTTCTATAGCACTTTTTTCCAATAGGACTCAAAGCGCTTAGGCTCTCTCAGATTCAGTAATTGGTAGTAGGATGAAGTATTCACACAACAAAAGTTATATTTCTGCAAATGCCAAACTGAACAGGTGGGTTTTCAGTCTGGATTTAAACACGTCCAGGGATGGAGCTGTCCTGATCTGTTGAGGTAAGGAGTTCCAAAACATAGGGGCAGCATGACAGAAGGCTCTAGGACCAAAAGTTTCCAAGTGGACTCTGGGTATGACTAGATTATTAGAACCTGTGGATATGAGAATGCGGGGATTGCTACGCAGCTGCAACATTTCTTTCATGTATCCAGGGCCCAGATTATTAACGGATTTAAATATCAGGAGGCCGATCTTGAATAGGACCCTCCATTCTATAGGTAGCCAGTGAAGGGAGGGGAAGCAGAAGCACTTTTGTATCTTACTCAGTTGCATGGATAAGCTGTACAAATTCAAGTGAATTGTAAATTATGGGATGGTTCCTCTTCATGATGAGTGCCAAATACTTCCTGACTGGAATATATCTGCAAAAGATCAGTGGGCCTCTGTAAGAACACAGCGTGAACCTAAATGAATGCTAGGTGTTACGTTGTGCCTTGACCTAGAGCACAGACAGTAGTGCAGAGATTAGATGCAGATTAATGGGATGCTGTGCCGCATCTCTGAATTTGGGTTAAATGTTCCCGCAGCTGTATACCGTGTCCTGCTGGAGAGGAGATGTGCTCCCGAAATTAAATCAAGTTGTTTATCACTTTTTTCCGGAATGTACTGCACTGCACAAAACCATAAAGAGGTTAATTTCAACAGGAAAGGAAACTTGGTGACATTTATTGCTATAAATTAATAATTGTAAGCTCTGGAGTCCTTGAATTCTCATCAACATTTAGGTCAAAAGGAAGAAAAAAAAAGAATCAATGCATAAAAAATAATATGCATGGATTTCTGCCAATAAATATGGCGATTTTAAAGATTTAATGCACGACAGAATGATTTAGCATGAAGGCGAACAAAACACTCTCAGGAGTGAGTCAGAGAGAGAACAGTGTGAGAGTCGATTTCTGCCAAGAGAAACATAAAATGAGAATTTGATGATAATTTGGAAATACTTAAAGGAAAATTCGGAGACAGCAAAAGAAACAAGTAAAGTTGGTACACCGGCGTAAAAGTTTTCGACTCCGGCATTATTTAAATTGCATGAGGCCAATAAAGAAGTAGAGGCGGGAGAGGACAGCGGGAGGGAGGACTGCTTGAAGAGCATGCTGGGAGAACTGCGGGAAGAAGAGATCAGAAGGCAAAGCCTACCATGCTTTAGTAAACTGTAAACCTTCCAACATTTTAAGAAATTAAAAAAAAAAAAAAAAAAAACAATTTGATTAAATATGCCTTCTACATTAAAGCTATAATGTTCTACTATACAGTTTTAATATAGTTATATTTAAAGTGACTTTAATGAATTGTATGTGTAGTACAGCTGAGAAGTAGAACATTAGTAGCAAAGAAAATAGTCTCATATTATTTTCTAGTACAGGAAGCATTAGGAAACTTCAGTTGTTATCTATGCAAAAGAGCTTCTCTGAGCAATTTGACCCAACTTTTTTCTGTTTTCTGAAGTACGTATACATCAAAGAAACAGTGAGAGACAGCCTCAGATAACGTTTTACTGCATTGAATCCAAAGGGTCATTCGTTCTGATTGTGTTATAGTTTATAATAGAGTGTAGTTTGTAGACTGCAAATATCACAGAATGATGTAATGTTAAAAAAAAAAAGTTATATCACTGAAAATAAAAACATGAGACTCTTCTCTTTGCTACTAATATTTTATGAATTATTCATTCTAAACATTTTTTCACTACAGTGCCACTTTAACTAGTTACTGCTCCCGCAGCTGATTGCTGTTGGCCCGCTCTACTGCGCAGGCACAAGTCTCCTGCGCCTGCGTAGTAGAGCTGACCTGACAGAGATCGTCTATTTCCGCCTATCTCCTTGCTGAGAGCCGCAACAGCGCCCCCGCTGGAGCCAGGGAAGGTAAATATCAAGCCTTGTCAGGCTTGTTGAGGGAGGATTGCAGAACGCTTCGAGGGGAGCCAGCGCTGGATTGCCTGCAGCTACAGGGGAGGGGGAAGCCTCATTGGTACCCTGGGGCTTCCCCCTCCCGAGGTAAGTACCCTCCAGGGGAGTTTTTTTTTTGTTACAGAGTCTCTTTAAGTGTCCTTGCATTACTCTTTTTAGCACCCTTTCATAATACTGACTTGTCACCTCCAGTAAATCCAGTAGAGATGCTCAATGGCATGCTAATAATTTTGCCTGATGAAAAAAAATCTGTGTATTTTGTTTTATGCAATTTTTTTTCATCTACTGATGATTTTGGAAGCTCCAATTTCAAGCTGCTTACATTGGCAGAAAAATTACATAAAATTACCATCAACTTGAGTTTAGTAGCATCTCATGAATCATCTCTAATACACAAAACAAGCTGCTATTCTGTGCCTATACTGATCATCAGCTAACCCTGTTTGTATAAAATGTAAATTGTCTGTTTGCACTGCCTAATAAGCCCCAATGCAGATCTTTTTAGAAGTTTGGCACACACTGGGCCTGATTTACAAAGCTGAAGTATTGCTAACTGTGGTTATTTGGCATAGTGTGTTTCGTATTGTGAGTGACTTATGATGGTACTCCAGTTTAAAGAGCACTGCATACTACTGTGACTACTGTGACACTCTGCACTGCAGGAGCTACAACTGGCTCCACTAAGATGAATGGGGATTCTCGTACACGCATACACATGTCCCTGTTCATCACCAATCATCTTTGGCATCCCTCTCACATAATTATTTAACCATTTCCCAACCACAGTTTTTTCCCCTTCAAAACCAGAGGGATTTTTACATCACACCCCTGAAATTCATTTGCCAAAAAAAAATCATTATTTTTCAGTTTTCAGCCATTTTAGTTTTTTTGTAAAAAAAAAAAAAAGTTTTCAAAGCATAAATCTCATACATTTTATTTTCCCATTTAAATTGTGTCTCTATGTATAGTGATAATATTTTATCTGGAAACAAAGGTGTATTTTTCTATTTTGTGATTTTTAATACTATAACAATTATTACTAGCCTTTATTTAACAAATTAACTGTAATATACCCTCATGGCATACATATTAAAAAGCCCATAAGTTAACTATGTATGTATTTTTTTTAAATGGTATTGTGTGTTAGGTTGCATTTTTAATTTATGGCCACAAGATTTACACTTGCTTCCATGTTCTAATAAAACACAGAAGCACTGTTTACATTTGTATTTTGTGAATGAGAGGCTGTGTCTTGCTGACACCTGCTCTCATTCATTACAGGCACTGTGATCGGGTTTGAGAACAAGTTGTTCTCATACCCTGATCACAAAGCGGGGAGATCGTGACAGAACGCTGGGTCTGTAATACGGCAATTGGGAACGGCGGGGTAAACAAACAGGTACGTGTATCTATGCCCCCTGGCTGTTAAGTGAAGTTTCCAGGGGAGTAACTGGATGGAACTGGTTATGGTTAAAACAAAATGGGCTGTGGCAATGCAGTAAAATGTGTGGTGAACACATCTTTCAAACTGCTTGAAGAGACTTTGTTGCCCAACTCCCTAAAGGACAATAATCACGCCCTAAACCAGGTTGTGGACCCACCCACTTGAGTCATGACAGTCCACTGGGTCTTTAATATTTGCAGTATAATTTGGGAGATTTGGATGGTGGGGAATCATATTTCACCTTGTGAAGCACCCATGTCCATGTCACTATTGAGAAAAATTGTAAATACTTAAATTGAACCTAAGCCAAAGCGTAAGATCAAAATCAGATAGATAGCTTAAGAGACAGAAGCCTCAGCATCCTCTTGTGGCCTCCTTCTCTGATATTAAGCCCCCCGTTTCTGAGTGCGGCCCCATCCACATCAGGGCCGTGCAGCTCTTCTTCCTGAAGTGCGGCCAAACTTAAGCCGCGCAAGTCCGCTCACTCATGCGCAGTACCATGGAGCCTGCGGCTCTGGCTTACTGCGCATGCGTTGGTAGGCTGAGTCCGCTATTGCGTAGACACGCTAGAGGAAGAAGAGCGGCGCAGCCCCAATATGATTAGCGAAAATGCATTGTCTTCTTGGGGACTACGCTCAGCAACAGGGGACATCAGAGCAGAGTGGGAAGCCTCAATAGGGTGCTGAGGCTTCCCTTTCTTTAGGTCAGTATCTAATTTTATACCCGAGATTCGGCTTGGGTACTCTTTAAGTGCATATACTTATAAAATAACATTTCTCCCAGATTAAAATACACTATACCGGTATTTTACTTTTCTCCTTTGTTGCTGTTGCTTACTCTAGGCAGTAAATATCTCACAAATCTGACAGGTTTCTCATTGGGGCATACTCAGGGTTTTCTTTATTTTCAAAGACACTTATTGAAGGTCTGCCCGCTGTGTATACACATACAGCCAGCCTGCCTGTCTACTGATGCAAGCAGAAGTGTGATAGAGAGTGGGTTTGTGGAGGCGCACACTGGGGGCCGTGTACTGCAGCTGTGTTCCCACAGATCGGCTGTTTTTCTTTTGGGAGATCATCGTGCTTGCAGTGTTCCTTAGTGCTGTGTGAGACAGACTAACTAACTCAATTGTCTGGTGCAGAAAACTTGTTTAAACTGCACCAGTAACAATGAGGAACCTTACTCCTGACTTTCAAAAGGTTATGCGCCCACCTGGGGTGGGGTGTTAAGGATTAGGTATCACAGGGAAAAGAGGTCAAGGGTTAGGAACCATGGGTGGAAAGGGTTAGGCACGACTGGGGGGAGGTTAAGGTTTAGGCACCAGGAACAACGGTTTCTGTGTGAGAGCAGGGCGAGGTTAGGTCATATTATTATTATTATTTAGTATTTATATAGCGCCGACATATTACGCAGCGCTGTACAGTGTATATATATATCTTGTCACTAACTGTCCCTCAAAGGAGCTCACAATCTAATCCCTACCATTGCCATATGTCTTTATTATGTAGTGTAAGTACTGTAGTCTAGGGCCAATTTTTTTTTTAGGGGGAGCCAATTGACGTATCTGTATGTTTTTGGAATGTGGGAGGAAACCGGAGTGCCCGGAGGAAACCCACGCAGACACGGAGAGAACATACAAACTCTTTGCAGATAGTGCCCTGGCTGGGATTCGAACCAGGGACCCAGCGCTGCAAGGTGAGAGAGCTAACCACTACGCCACCGTGCTGCCCGCATAGGTAAATATTACCAATATTTTACTATATGAATGTAGTAGAATCTTGGTAAACTTATTGATATTGTACTATGGATTAAATAGTAGAATATCGGTAACTTTACCTATATTCTGCCACCCCTATTTTGCCCCCTTTCAAACAGGCTTTTTCAAATGTACACAAGCTTTGCATTTTACACAGTTACACAGTTAGTTCGCCTGAAAAAAGACAATTGCTCAGCAAGTTCAACCAGAAAAAGAAATAAATAAAATAAATAAAGTAAGCATTAGGTACCTTTCTCTCCTGCACCCTCAAATATTCCAGTTAATCCAGGGAGAAGGCAAAAAAACTGACAAAGCTTGGGCCAATTAAAGTTAAAGCAAAATAAAACCCAGCATTTCTTCTTTGCTCTAAAAGATTATTTTTTTTAACAGTTAAACTTTGTTGATTTTTTTTGAAGAAAAAAGTAAACAGCATAATGTACTTACAGTAACATAGTTATTGAACAGTCTTGACACTTGGTATCTCAGAATGTCTAAAACATTATTTACAGCATATTATATACTACCACCATTTTTTTACTAGAACAGCATTCAACTAGTTAATCACAGGACTTACAAGATCCCTGCAGGGAAATCTGGATTCATCCGAACTGGAGATAACATTATCTTCTATTTCAAATTATTTATTGAAGTTTTACAAGGAGAAAAACAGCGTACAATATACCACTTTAGCAAGACACTCATTTGAACAATTTCTCATGGCTAACAGATTGAGGAATTATGTATTGTGACATCAACCTAGATGAAGAAGACATGAGAGACCATTACATGTTATGGGGTCTAAAGTCCCTTTCATAGCAGAGCAGGGAGGGTAGAGCTCCAGAATGTGCTCCGGTCTCTGCCTCTGAGGGCCTTGACTAACTAAGCCTATAACCCCAACTTGCGTCTCAGGCAGTGGGGCTGACTGAAAAACCTTCCCTCTGTATAGAGGGAGGAGAAGAAAAGAGAAAACAACAAAAAGAAGAAGAGAAAGGGAGGAAAAGAAAAGGGGTGAAAAAGAGAAAGAGAGAAAGGAAAAGTGTGCCCATCCTGTGCGGACGCTTTTATACTGAAAGGTGTGCAGCTTTGCATATCAGCCAATCAATTGGCTCCAGTTATAGTAAGATAAGCCCTCCAGGGGCCCCATATTGCATCGACCCTGGGTTGTCTGTCCAGGAGAGTCCCCGCCATTTGTTCCTGGATCATAATGCCGGTGATTCTATTTTTTACTTCTTCAAAAGGAACAAGTTGTTTTTTCCAAGCTCTGGCGATGGTCTGCTTTGCTGCCACAAAGATAAATTGGAGGAGAGCCTCCTGGTTTTTGTTGAGGGAGCCTGTACGGAAGTGTAGCAAAGCTGACCATGGGTCCCTACGTAATTGGGTCTGGAAAACAGCTTGTATTAAGCGGTAAACCCTAGACCAGAAGCGGGACAACATGGAGCAGGACCAAAAGGTGTGCAACATATCCCCTCTGGACTGACAACCCCTGAAACACATTCCGTCCCCTCCAACGTGTGCCAATCTGGATGGCACCCAGTACCACCTCATCATAACCTTTAAGGATGCTTCTATTAGACCTAGATTAATTGATAGATGAAAGAGGCTATTCCATGCATGTGACCATTCTTCAATGGGTCTGGAATTCTTTAGATCGAGCTCCCAGCTTTTAACGTATCCATGGGCGAAGGTGGGAGTTGGGCTTATTAAGTAAAGATATAGCTTGCTAATAAGTCCGCTCCCCTTGGTATCATGCAAGCATGCATTCTCAAACAATGATAGGGACACATCAGCAATTGAAGTATTTTTTAGTAGTGAGTTTATCCAGTGTCTCAGCTGTAGATACCGGAAGTATTCCGAGCCTGGAATCTGGAATTTATCCCTTAAATAATCCCAACTGGCAACCTTTGAATCTTTTATCAGGTTATAGACCACCAGTAAATTTTTCGCGGTCCACCATCGAAATGCTGCCGGGTCTTCATGTGCCGGAGGGAAAAGAGGGTTACCGGTAATAGGCGATAACGGAAGGAATGGAGATAGCAGTTTCCGAGAATATTTAAAGGAGTCCCAGACCCGCAGGCAGTGTGTGAGAATGCAGCTTAATGTGGAGGGTCGGTGTTGAGGTGGGAGCCAGATTGGGGCCTGCACCGTTAGGGGGGCAGCCAAGGCTATATCGAAGAATGCCCATTGTGGCATTTCTGAGCCTCTATACAGTCCTACCATTGGAGCAATTTGTGAGGCTTGGTAGTATGCACGAAGGTCTGGGAAACCCAAACCCCCTGCGTGTTTAGGTAAATATAAAGAGGCTTTAGCTACTCTCGGCCTGGAACTGCTCCAAATAAATTTATTGATCTTGAGCTGAAGCAGTCTAAGAAAATGTGGAGGAATCCAGACCGGGAGCAGTCTAAAGTGGTATAGAATTTTTGGCAGCAGAGTCATTTTTACAGAGTGTACACGTCCAAGCCAGGACAGCTGCATCTCAGACCAGTTGGAAATGTATTGGGTAAGTTGTTTAGATAATGCATAGTAATTTGCCTGAAAGAGGGAGCTGTGTTTCGGGGTTAGCTTGATGCCCAGATAGGAGATCTGACTATTGGCCGTTTGAAAGGGGACTTTATTAGTCAGCTCTATCCAGTCAGATTGATCTAAGGTTATGTTCATGAGGGAAGACTTGTTTGGGTTAATGGTCAGACCAGACACCTGTGCAAATTCATCCATAAGCTTGATCAGAGCAGGGATGGAGGATTGCGGGTTTGACAAGAACACTAGCATGTCATCCGCGAAGAGATTTAGCTTGTGTTGTGTTCCTGCTATTTGAAAGCCTTGGACGCTGTCTGTATCCCTGATAATACGGGCCAGAGGCTCCATAGCTATGATAAATAGGATTGGTGAAAGAGGACACCCTTGGCGGGTGCCTCTCTCAATTGCAAAACTGGGGGATGAGTAACCTGCGTAATGGATTTTTGCTGATGGAGAGGAATAGAGGGCTTGTAGCCAGGCTATAAAAGGAGACCCAAAGCCCCAGCGCTGCAACGCAAAGTATTAATAGTCCCATGAGAGCGTATCGAACGCCTTGTAAATGTCTAAGCTCACGCATACCCCAGGAATTTTCCTATTGTGCAGACTTTCAAACACTTGGATTGCTCTGTAGACTGCGTCTGAGGCTTGACGCCCCGGAACGAAGCCCACCTGATCCTTGTGGATCAATTGCGGGAGAAATTGGTTAATCCGGGTGGCTAAAATTTTGCTTAGGAGCTTAATGTCCACATTAAGCAGTGAGATGGGGCGGAAATTAACTACGTCTATTGGCTCTATGTCTGTTTTTGGTAACATGGCTATATTAGCTTGAAGGGTATCTAGGCCTGGGGGTTTGCCTTTGTTGTATTCGTTGTACATTTGAGATAAAAGGGGGGCCACTATGGGGCCAAACTTTTTATAAAAAAGGGGGTAATAGCCATCCGGGCCCGGAGATTTAGAGCTTTTTAATGATTTTATGGCTCCTAATACTTCCTCTGACGTGATATCGGCATTTAGATATTCAATGTCTGACATTTGGGGGGCTGGAAGGTGTACTGAGGCGAAAAAGGTTTCGAGGCGGGTTCTATCGATTGTTCCTTCTGATTTGTATAGTTTCTGTAGAAAGCTTTGGAAATATTGGACTATCTTGCATGGGTTTGTAGTAGGGGGTAAGGGAGGGTCTGTTACTCGCAAGGTGGGTGGTTTATATTTACGATTTTTTAATCGGTTGGCCAACAAAGTGTGGGGTTTATTAGCCCATCTATAGTAGAAATTTTTTTGCCACCGAAGTTGTTTCTCAACTTCCTCACTAAGTAAGGTATCTAATTGGGACCTCAGCCTATCTCTGGTCAGCCTAGAGGAGGCAGATGGGGAGTCCTTCCAGAGCTGTTCAGCCTCCTCGTACTTTTTGGTCAGATCCAATATTTTTTGGGTTTTTTGCTTTTTGAGGAAAGAGGCATAACTAATTATTTTCCCTCTAACAGTCGCCTTCAGGGCCTCCCAAAGGGATACTGTGGAAGTGACAGAACCACTATTGATCTCCAGATAATCAGTAAGAAATGAGTGTATTTTCCCTAGACACTCTTGCCTAGTAAGCAATGAGTCATTAAGTCTCCATTTGAAGTCTCTACCTCTGGGGATTAGGGAGGACAGATGAATCTGCACAGGGTCGTGGTCCGACCATGTAACTGAGAGGATTTTGGCTATGGTGACATTATCCAGGTATGGTGCCTGCATGAAGAAATGGTCTATTCTGCAGAAGCTCCCGTGGGGATTTGAATAGAAAGTATAATCCCGTTTTAATGGGTTAAGTTCCCGCCAAACATCTAGCAGGCCCCTTTCTCTGAATATACGAGAGACTGTTTGTGATTGGGCCAGAGTGTATGGGGGGGGAGCTACTGCAGAACCTGGCTTAGAGGCCCTATCCATTTCCACATCCAAGGCCATATTGGTGTCCCCGCATAGTATTATCATGCCCTCCCCATGTCGCGACACAACCTGGAGGAGGTGCGACAGGAACCGCTCTTGAAACTGGTTGGGGGCATAGTACGAGACCAGAGTGATCTTGGAGTCATACAATGTCCCGCGTAGCAGCAGATATCTCCCTGTTGGATCTGCCAATGTGTGCTCACATTTAAAGGGGAGGCCTCGTCTGAAGGCTATAGAAACCCCGCGGACCTTCTCCCTAGCACAGGCATGAAAAGCCAATGGAAAATGTCTGCTAAGATAAGAGGGATGACTCGTTCTGGAAAACCTCGTTTCCTGCAGACACACAATGTCTGCATGGGTGGATTTATAATAATGGAAAGCTTTCCCTCTTTTATGGGGTGAGTTAAAACCTTGGACATTATGCATAATTAATTTCAGTGTAGGATTAGCCATTTCTGGTATCTAGGGAGGAGGCTCGTGGGAGCTGCAGCATCATATTGTACAGTAAGCTCAGTTGAATGCACAGGAGGGACTTAGGGCAGAGGAGAAGGGGAAAGAGGAGAGAAAGAAAGAGATGAAGAATAAAGAAAGAGACAGTTAAGAACCTAGAATCGGTCCTCCATGCCTCCCAAACACCGGGGGACATGGAGGGGAAGTAACCTAGTTCAGCCCGGGTCTGGGCAAATATGCCCAGGCTCGGTGCTGACACACAAGCGAACAAAATTTCCGCTTGTCGGGGAGGAAATGTACCCACCCCGGCCGCATGGCCGCGCATGCTACTAGTACATCATCTACATTAACCCGCAAATGTATAACCATATGCCTTCAAAACATTTTGCAGAAATAACTAAAGTGCAACCTGTCCACCTGTGTCTAGGATCTGGCAGTAGTCCAAGAGCGGTAGCATATAGCTCGTTTAAAAGGTGTTCTTGGTAATCACAGGCAGATTAAACATAAAGCATGATAAACATTTCAAAACATTGTGCAAGTTTAGGGAAAATCACATGCAGGGATATTGATAGCGAAGTGAGTTCCTAAGGCCACTTTTTCAGATGTGGGGCCTCGATGTCCAGCTCAGCTATAATGGGTTTCAGTTAAAACAGAAACTGAGGGAGAAAAACGTGATAACACTAAAATGCGAAAGAAAAGATGGGAAAGCTTATAGGGTTAGGCTGGTGCAGGTCTAAGACCAGGATCCATCAAAATGTTCACCCCATCTGTTATGAGCGAGCTCAGCCTTCATCGGTTGGCAAAAGAAGTAGCCCCCAAAAAAGGGAAAGGAAAAAGGAAGAAAAGGGAATCCAGTATCTCATCCAGGGTCTGAGTGAGCAATCGGTGCAGGGGCTTCCTTATCACGGAGCTTGGACTGGCGGTGAGGCTTGACTCTTTCCCACAAAGGCTGTGATCGGTGAGAGCTGGAGCTATGTGGCGGAGAGGATGCAGGCAAGGAAAGTTTTAGCTTTTCCAGCTTTCTTTGGGCTTCATCTGGGCTAGAGACCACATGAGTCCTGTTATTATATGAGAAAATCATTTTGAAGGGGAAGCCCCAGCTGTATTTGATATCATGGGACTGGAGGATTCGGATGTAAGGTTTCATCTCTCTCCGTCTCTGGATTGTCGCAGGTGCGAGGTCCGCAAAGATTTGATAGTGGTGGCCCTGAAACTCCAGGTCCTCTTTATCACGTGCCGCCTTTAAAATGGTTTCCTTGGACCTGTAATATGTGAACTTGATGACGATATCACGGGGGAGGCCATTAGGTTTGACGGGGCCTAAGGCCCTGTGGATCCTGTCAAACTCCAGTCTGTCGATGGGCAAGCTGGGGACCAGCTCCTGGAATAGAGCGGTAGTTGTGGAAGTTAGGTCGGTTATGCTTTCTGGTAGGCCCCTAACTCGTAAGTTTCCTCTGCGGGCCCTATTTTCAAAATCCTCCATACGCAATTGTACGGCCTGGAGATCTGACTGGGTTGCCTCTTGATCTTTCTCGTGCTCATCTAGCACGACATCGACATTGTCCATGCGGCGTTCTAACTCGTTTGTCCTAGCGCCTAGGTCCCTTATCTCTTTGGAGAGGCGGGCGGCCAGTTTACTTGAAGCCTCCTCCAGCTCTCTCTGCAAGATCACCTGAAACATGTCTAGGAGTGCCTGATCTCTGGCTGTTAGTTGCTTGGGAGCTTTGGTTCCTACCTCGCTCTGGCGGCGTTTCGTCTGCGGCACACTGAGGCTAGTAGCCCTGCTTTCTCTGTCGGAGTCACTGTCTGGATGCTCCCGCTCTCTCTCCTGCTCTCTCTGCTGGCCGGGGCCGGGCGCCATCTTGGATCTCCGTGTGCGCGTCTCCTGCCGTGAGGAATCAGCAAAATCTTCCTCCCGCCGAGCTTTTTTGCCACCCATCCGGGACCGGAGCGCTGTGGGGACTTGTAGTCGGCAGGTGAGCGGTGTTTGCGGGCGTAGAAGTAGGTTAAATTGCGCCGATGCAGCCGGGGTGTGCGGAGCTCGTCTAGAAAGCGTCCATCTCGAGCAGCCGCTGGCCACGCCCCCCCGAGATAACATTATCTTGTGTAAGTGAGGAATATAAACATTTCTCTGACTGTACAGACTCTTCTGAACACAGACAGACACTCAGAAAGCATTTCTGGACACATTACAAGATGAATAAACCACTTATGAATAAAATGCAAAGGCAGCTCTCAGAGCAAAAAAATTGTATATTGGGAACTTGTCATTTCGAAATGAATAATAATAATTTTGCACAAAACCAAATATGACAACCGTATGGCATATAAAAAGTAGGAAAACATGTTTTTATTGAATATTATGTCAGAGTTTTATACCGCTAGTCAGATAAAATCCCTGGATCAACTCTGCTGGAAATTAACTACTAATAATGGCCACAGATGTCCTTTAGGGCTCGTTTCCACTATAGCGAATCCGCATGCAGGCACTGCATGCGAATTCGCATAGGCAATACAAGTGGATGGGATTGTTTCCACTTGTGCGTCGTGCGGGTGCGTTTCGGCGTGCGGGAAAAATCTGCACGACAGGGTCGTCAGATTTCGCGTGCGGCAGGAATGCGGGCGAATCGCCGCTTATGCATTCAATAGGGAAATCACATGCGGCTTTGTCATGCAGATTTTCCCGCGATTTCGCATGCGATTTCGCATGTAAAGCAATGGAGCTTTACACAGGCAGTGACATGGTTAAATTCGCCTGGCTCCTTGCCATGCGAAATCGCAATGCGAAATCGCAGGTAAATCCACATGCGGAAACGCAGCCGCATGCAATTTCTTCTGCGGTGGAATCCAGGCGATTCCGCACCACTACAGTGGAAACGAGCCCTTAATGCAAGGGAAGCATCAAAACCTCTTTTAAATGCAGATATAGAATGTGTCAAGAATAGGGATAAAAAACTTACCTGCCAAGCTTTTGTATTGCTTTCTTATGTATTTATACATGTTTATAAGGTCACCCATTAGCAGTCTTTTTTTCAAGCTAAATAACCCCAGTCTGTCCAACCTTTAATGGTAAGAGAAACCTTCCATCCCTTTGATTCATTTAGTTGCCTCTTTGTACCTGTTCTAGTATGTTAATGTCCTTTCTATAGTGTTATGCTCAAAACTGTATTCCATACCCCAGTTGTGGCCTTACAGGTGATTCATGCAGAGGAAGTAGTATACTAGCATCTTCTGATTTTACAGTTGAATCCCTTTAAAGTGAACTCCAAGGGACCAGGAGAATTAGTTTACTATATCAGAAGTTTACTATATCAGAATTGGTCATACATTGTATCTTTATACAGATGCAGTTTCTGGGACCTGAGGACTGAGTTTACTATATCCAGAGGTTTACTATATCAGAGTTTACTATAACGAGATTCTACTGTATCAGAAGTTTACTATATCAGAATTGGTCTTACACTGTATATATACAGATGCATTTGCGGGGACCCAGCGGCGTCGCTATGGGGGTAGAACCTGGGCATTCACAGGGATCTGTTATTATGGTGCCCCTATTCTCCACTCCCCAAAGTGCCCGACTGCAAACACCGGTGGCACTATAATAAAGTGTATACCGCCGCCATTTTGGGGAAGCATTTTCCCCTATCTCCCATCTATGCTGCAGTCATGTGAGGGGCTCACATGATGCAGGCACAGGACTCCTGCCTGCATATGAGTGAGCTCCCGCCTCCCGCCCACCGGCTCAGCTTCAACCTACCACCGCTGCTGCTGCTGTTGGACCTCGAATTTCAGCCTCTCATCGAGATCCAGCATGGAAATGTAAGGGGAAATCTACATTTATTTATATTCCTTCTTGTTATTTCTAATCTTCTCTCTGCAGCAATGCCCGGGAGGTGTGTTCTTTCTTTCTGACAGGCAGGCACACACTCAGGGCTGCATAGTGGCATCACTGCACTTTCACAATCATGCCTGAAGTACTGTTTGTGAAAGTGCAGTGATATCAGAATGCAGCTCTGAATATGAGCCTGCCTGTCAAAAAGATCACAGCTCCTGTCCCCAGCATTGCTGCAGAGGGAAGATTAGCATATGAATGAAGTCCGGACTATGTAGCATTTCCCTGCTGACAGACTAGTGTTTATCTTTGCTTGAAGTTGAAAGTGTAGGGCAACTTATAGTGAACTCTCTGCAAGGTCAAACAAAGGTAAAGACTATACGACTTTCTCCCCCTTTCTCTCTGTCCACTCTCTCATCCCCTCTCTCTCTGTCCATTCTCTCATCCCCTCTCTCTCTATGTCTCTCTCTTCCTTCCCTCTCTCTCCTCTCTGACACCTCTTTCTCTCTGTCTCTGGGGAGATCCCTTCTCTGCCCCCTCTCTCTTTCTCTTTCTCTCTCTCCCTCCACTCTATCTTTCTCTCTCTGCCCCCCCCTCTCTCCTTCTCTGCCCCCCCCCCCTCTCTCTCTCCCCTCTGTCTGTTCTCTCTCTTTCTCTCCCCACTCTCTGTCCCCTCTCCCTTCCCCCTCTCTCTCCATCCTCTGTCTCCTATGTCTCCTCTCTCTCTCTACCATCTCCTCTCTCAGTGCCTCTGGCAGTGCCCCACTCTGTGTGTGTGTTTTGTGCCTCTCTATGTCTCTCTCTCTCCCTCCCCTCTCTCTCTGCCCTATCTGTGTCCTCTCTCTCACTCTCTCTCTGTGTGACCTCTCTCTCTCCCCCTTTCCCTCTCCCCCTCTCTCTGTCCCCTCTCTTATGTTACACCACTGTTAATTTGGTCCCACCCACTACCACGCCCACTAAATTCATAGCCACACCCATTTTGTCACGGTGCGCTTTACGTGCCGCAGGTTGTTACCTCATTGGATGCAAGGAGGAACAGAAGCCTGGTAAGTTATCACATGCCCACTTAGGTGCACGGATCCAAAGTGAAAACGGATTCAATCGACCGGTGATCAGATCCGTTTTCACGGATCCTTTACCAGTATGAATGGAGCCTTGCAGATCGGGTGAAGCGGAAACTAGATCCTCATTACCGGAGCCATTTGGCTTTAAAATCCAATGTGACCCGAGCCTCAGTATTTTTAAAGAAACAAGAATTTTATGTGGATAATTGTGAGTTTGGGGACAATCTTAATTCCTAGTTTATACAGAATATAACTTTCCAAGTAAAATTATCCTGTAGAATTGCTCATGTGTTTAAACAAAGGCTGCCAGTAATCCATACCATCTCAACTAATTGCTGTCAGATTTGCTTTAATAACCATTTCATAAAACCTTTTATAGCCCATTTTATGAGCATACATTCACCTGATATAAGAATATGTTTCAACAATGTTTAAGTAGCTAGTAAATTTATTTTTTCACCAAACACAAAATGCATCTAAGAAGAAATACTCAGTTTATATTTGCATAGCTAGATTGTTGTTCAGCCCATATGGTGAAAGAGGGCTACACACATTATTATATTTTGTGAGACGATTGAGCAACCAAATTGGTGTGACTCCTGACCTCCTCCTGTGTCCACCATCACTGAGTCCGCCATGGCACCACATGACTTGGCACATGTTGAAGTCACACACGCCCCAGTGCAGACACTCACAGTGGCAATGGACACTGGAGGAGGCCAAGAGTCAAGCCGGGAAAGAGGTGAGACATTATGGGCATGGGGGGTAACATACATTTGGGAGTGGTAAGGCACTCGGTGGAGGCGGTGGCGCTAGACCAATTTTGGATAGATTTCAAGCTCAAACCGGAAATCAGTGGAGAGTGTATGGGCAGGCAACAGATTATTATTATTTAGTATTTATATAGCGTGACATCTTCCGCAGGGCTGTACAGAGTAGGGATGATCGGAAGGTCCTAATTCCGTTCCGCCGGAATTGGCGGAATTCCACTATTGCTAAATTCCGTCGCCATTACATTTTCGTGGAATTTTGCGAATTCCGCATTCCGGCGGAAAAATTAAAGTTGTCGCAATTGAAACCTTGTTTGTGCTAAATGGTAGCCCATGGGACCTAGTGGCTGTACCGTTTTTTTTTTTTTTGCAGCAGGAGTTGTCGCGTAAGCATGATGTTCCACGGCGGTCATTATAAGTGTGGTTTGGAGCCTCAGGAGTTGTCACGTAGGCCATGGTGTTCCACAGCGGCCATTACAAGTGTGGTTTGGAGCAGCAGGAGTTGTCGTAGGCCATGGGAGCTACTGGTTCCACGGTAGTCCTAAAAATTATTTGGAGCAGCAGGCGTTGTTGTAGGCCATGGGACCTAGAGGTGCTTTCACAGCACTCATTATAATTTTTTTGAAGCAGCAGGAGAAGTTGTAGGCCATGAGACCTAAAGGTGGTTTCACAGCAGTCATTATACTTTTTTGGGAGCAGCAGGAGAAGTTGTAGGCCATGGGACCTAGAGGTGGTTTCACACCAGTCATTATAATTTTTTGGGAGCAGCAGGAGAAGTTGTAGGCTATGGGGCCTAGAGGTGGTTTCACAACAGTCATTATAATTTTTTGGCAGCATCAGGAGAAGTTGTAGGCCACGGGACCTAGAGGTGGTTTATTTTTTGGGAGCAGCAGAAGAAGTTGTAGGCATGGGACCTAGAGGTGGTTTCACAGCAGTCATTATAATTTTTTGGGAGCAGCAGGAGAAGTCATAGGCCATGGGACCTAGAGGTGGTTTCACAGCAGTCATTTAAATTTTTTGGGAGCAGCAGGAAAAGTTGTAGGCCATGGGACCTATCTGTCCACGCATCCTACAAGAAGAACTAGCCACACTTGGGATTCACCCAAGCCTACGCATCTGGATTACAGACTTTCTCACCAACAGGTCTCAAACTGTTAGGCTGGGCGATATCTACTCACAAACCATGACCACGAACACAGGTGCCCCTCAAGGCTGCGTCTTGTCTCCACTGCTGTTCTCCCTCTACACAAACAGCTGCAGATCCAAGGCAGACTCAGTCAAGGTCATCAAGTTTGCCGACGACACCACCATCGTCGGTCTCGTCACCAAGGACAACATCCAGGAGTACAGTCAGCAGGTGGAAAGAATCTCCCAATGGTGCAAGGAAAACAAGCTAGTGCTCAACACCACAAAAACTGTAGAGCTAATCATTGACTTCAGAAAATCCACTACCACCCCCCCACCAATCTACATTGGGGGTACGGAAGTGGCCAGAGTGCCTTGTGCCCGTCTTCTGGGCACTACCATCTCCAGCGACCTTAGCTGGAGACCTAACATCACTGCCATCCAAAGAAAAGCCCAGCAGAGACTCTACTTCCTTCGTCAGCTAAGGAAGTTCAGCATGGCACCAGAGATTCTGATCAGCTTCTACTCCGCCACCATTGAATCGATTGTCTGCTCTTCCATCCTGGTCTGGTACACCGGCGCCACCGCCAGTGACAGGCTCGCACTTCAGAGGGTCATCAGGGCAGCGGAGAGGGTCATTGGAAGACCTCTCCCCTCACTTGACCTCCTACACAGGAGAAGGTTGAGATCGAGGGCGCTGAGGATCGCTAGCGATCCTACCCACCCGGGCCATCGCTACTTCTGCCAGCTCCCACTAGGACGGAGACTTCGGGCCATCTCCACAAGGACTGCCAGACACAGCAACTCTTTCTTTCCCTCGGCCGTCAGCCTCCTTAATTCCCTCCACATACTCCCATCAGCACACAAATCAAATCAATTGACACAAACCAATTAATAGACCATTCTAGGACTCTTTTTTTTCAGTACTGCCACGGGTGATTAAAAATTGCAGCTAATGTAATATAACGCAAATGCGAAAGTGGGATATAATGTAATGTAATTGCCTGTCCTCTGTAAATGTAATTGACTGTCCTCTATGTTTTCAAGTGTAGTGTTAACTCTGTTCAGTTGCTCTATTCTACCTAACGTTGTCTCTTCTTGAGCTATATGTACTGTGCCAAAACCAATTCCGGGCATGACCTAGTCATGCTTGGCGAAATAAAGAATTCCTGATTCCTGATTCCTGATTCCTGACCTAGAGGTAGTTTCACAGCAGTCATTATAATTTTTTGGGAGCAGCAGGACTTGTCGTAGGCCATGAGACCTAGAGGTGGTTCCATGGCAGTCCTAAAAATTGTTTGGAGCAGCAGGACTTGTCGTAGGCCATGGGACCTAGAGGTGGTTCCACGGCAGTCCTAAAAAATGTTTTATTGAATATATATTGGACTCATTCTCTTGAATCAGTGAGAGGAGCCTTGTAATTGTCACTGATCCATGACTCTTTCATTTTAATGAACGTTAGTATGTCCACATTGTCTGTGGACAGACGGGTCAGTTGGAGGGTGACCACTCCACCTGCAGCGTTAAATACTCGCTCAGAAAGAACACTGGCGGCGGGGCATGCAAGAACCTCCAGTGCATACTGAGCGAGTTCAGGCCAGGTATCCATTTGTTTGGTCCAATATTGCATGGGGTCATCATTACTCTCCATATTGTCTGGAGCACTGGCTGACCCCAAGTAATTGTCCACCATATGGGCCAGCCGCTGGCGGTGACCACTTTGTCCGCTGGTGGTGCTGCTACTAGAAGGAGTATCTGGCACTGGCTGGTAAAATTCCTGCAGCATACTCAGCAGGTTCACAGATTGGCTACTGGTGCTGCTGCTGGGAGTGGGACCACCAGACCTTTGCTGAGCGTGATGATGACTACAAGGCTTGGTAGCTTGGGGCCGGGGTACAGGTGCAGGAAACGCATTTTCTACCCAACGATGAAGGGCATCCTGGATCTGGCTCATCCTGGAGTCTGCTTGGGAGGGAGGTATGAACTGGCGCATTTTCGCCTTGCACCGGGGATCTAAGATGGTGGCCACCCACATGTCGAGCCTTGATTTTAAAGTTTAAATCCGGGGGTCTTTATGGAGGCACTGGATCATATGTGCAGCCATGGGGAAGAGATGTCTGACATGAATCACCTCTTCCTGGCTGTCAGAACTGTCATCGTCATGCTCCAGCTCCGCGTCAAAATCTTCTTCCCACCCCCCGACAATGGGCTCTTCCGCTTCCACAAGCTCTGCCTCCTCATCCAGGACTGGAGCATGCCCACTTACTCCTTCATTTGACTGGCCACTGTTCAGTAGGGCTTCCTCCCCCTGCTCGAGCAGTTTGTCAAGAGCCTTTTCCATCGTGAAGACAAGAGGGAGCACCTCTGATATACTGCAGTGCTCCTCACTGACCACTTTTGTTGCCTGCTCAAATGGCTCCAACACTTTGCACTCCTGTCCAATCAGCTGCCACTGGTCCCCAGTAATGTAGTCTAGCGGCCCTGTTCTGGTGGAAGATGCCTCAGACAGGTATAGCCTGACCGCCATGTGCTGCTCCCACAACCTCTCCAGCATGTGGAGTGTGGAGTTCCACCGCGTCGGACAATCAGAAATAAGCCTGTGCTGCAGCAGGCTATGGCGGCGCTGCAGCAGTTTAATGGCCGCGGTGGCAGTTGTGCAGTGACGGATGTAGGCTGACACTTTTCGTGCTGAGGCCACAGCATCCTTCAACCCTTTGAAAGTTTGTAGAAATTTCTGGACTACAAGGTTGAAGATGTGGGCCAAGCAAGGAAAGTGGGTATAGCCACCTTGCGAAATGGCAGCCAGCATGTTGGCACCGTTATCAGACACCACTACACCTGTGTCAAGTTTTCGTGGGGTCAGCCACTGCCGAATCTGACCCTGTAAGGCTGCAAGGATTACAGATCCGATTTGCCTGTTCTCCTCCATGGATTAAAGTTTCAGCACTGCTTGGCATCGATGGTGCTGCAGACCAGTGTAGTAGGAGCGGGACCACTTGCTGGGAGGCTCAGCAATGGCAGACTGGCCTTGGACAGAACAGGTAGCAGAGGGAAGTGGAACAGGCCTCCCCTTCGACCCACGTGGCGGCACCACCAGCTGAGATGCCCCAGATCTTGCACCCCCCTCAGCAGCACCATGGAGGGTGACCCAATGGGCGGTAAAAGTGAGATACTTTCCCTGCCCATGCCTGCTGCTGCAGCCATCCATCGTGAAGTGCACCTTGCCACCGACAGCGTGATCCATAGACCGGCCAACACACTTCACAATGTGCTGGTGATGGGCAGGGATAGCATTACTGGCAAAATAATGGCGGCTGGGGATCCGCCATTGTGGAGCAACACTGTTCATCAGTCTGTGGAAGGGGGCACCCTCCACAAACTGGTAGGGCAGCAGCTGTTGGCCCAACAGCCTTGCCAGGAGCGCATTATTTTTCACCAAAAACGGATCAGTTGCAGGGAGCATCCACTTCCTCTGGCACAGAGGCCTGACACTGGAACACTGGTGATTCAGCCAACAAGGGTGATGACGAAGTGCTTGCCGAGGTCTGCAGTCCTCTACCAGCCTGGCATGCAGAGGACTTTGAAGTAGAATGGGACTGAGGAGCAGGTTGGATAGGGACAGGACTCGGACGACTAGAAAAAAAGAGGAAGGGCCTGTTGCTGCTGCTTTTACTCCACCCATCTTATTGTAATTTTTTACATATTCAAACTCCCGTTTGTGGTGGTTGCACAGATGGCTTATCAGCCCTGAAGTGCCGAACCCGGTGTCTGATTTACCTCTGCTCACTGATTTACGACACACACAACAGACTGCCCTGGATTCATCCTCTTCCACATCAATAAAATAATTCCATACAGGGGACGTACGCACACGTCCAGCAGTGGTGCGACCTGTTCTAGCACCTTAATGCTCAGCATTGGACTGGTGGCGGGTACTGACAGACGGGAAAGCACTTGCAGGCTGCTGGCCAACCATCTGCTCTGTTTGTACAGGCTGCACACCCCTGCTAGTGCCTAAACAAACAGGTGGCAACCACGTTTGATCACCCACCTCATCATCATCATCCAAAATATCATCCAGTTCAATAAGTGACTCTTCTGGACCCTCCACCTGGCCACCAAACACCTCTGTAGTTGAGTGGTGTTGGTGATGATGATGTTGACTGGTGACACTGGATGAAGAAAACACAGTGGCCATTTCTGTCACCACAGAACCCACCACTTCTTGGGAGCTTGATCCCATGGTCTCCTCCAATGACCCATCCCAAACATTCTGCACATCTCTCTCAGTCTCAGCGATGGTGTGCTGTACTTCTGGAGCGGAGTACTGGGAGGAAACAAGCTCGTCAACAGAAGCAGCTGCGGTCGGGTTCTGGTCATGAGGAACCAGGCGGCCACTACTGGCGCTGCTGCAACTAGCTTCAAGTTCCTCAAACTGGGTAGAGGGTTCTGAATCCTGATCTAAATAATCCACAACTGTCTTCACCTCCTGCTCTGACAAAATTTTCCTGCGTGCTGAGCCTGCTGTGAACACAGGGAAGACATTTCTGACCAGGAGGGAATGCTTCCTGCTGCTTCTGCCACTCTCACCCAGATCACATACTTGACGTGATATACCACATCCATGGCTCCAATTCCTTGTAGGAGTGGCAGGAATTTTCTGCTGCCCTCGCTCCATTTTTTGGGGGCCACAAACATTATTGGGGAAGGGGTATGAACAGAACAGATCACAAAATAAGGGGGTGAAATAAAGAAAATAAATCCAAAACACAAAATAAAGAAAACAAAAAAAAAATTAATAAAAACAAAAAAAATAAATTCACTACACTCACTCAACTAATCAATCACTAATCAAACAAATCACTAATCAGACAGCTAACTCACTCTCACTCTGTCAAACACTAAGCCTGCGGCCTGGCTGGCTCTGCAGCAAGCAACTACTAACAGACTACACTACAATCTCTCTACTACTCTCTAACTCTCTCTCTCTCACAGTCACAGAGTCTTTAAAAAGACTTTTGGTTTATAAACAGTCTTGAAAAGACTTTTGTTTTATGTTCAAACAACTATGGGTCTGCGTCTGTCTCTCCTCTCTCTGTCTCTCTCCACACCAGACTGAAACCCACAAGCTTCCTGACTGCACACGTCTCTCTTATATACAAAATGGGTGGGATAGCTGCTGATAGGTAGCTAGGGATCTGGTTGCTAACGTAGGATTGGTTGGTTATTATTAAGACTCTTATTGGTGCAGAAATTCCATTTTTCATGCAGAAATCCACTTGGCGTACAAAAATTTGCATTCCGGCGGAATTTCACATCGTACCGCGGAAATTCCGCCATAGCGTTATAGCAATTCCGTTCCGTCGCAATAAACCGGAATCACCAAATTACGGCCGGAATCGCGGAAAACTTAATTCCGCGAAATGCGGTGAGCATCCCTAGTACAGAGTATATAGTTTGATCACATTTATACCAGTGACCTTCTGGAGGGCCTTTTTTAGGGCTCTGGCAGACAGTACTCATTCTGTTCCTTCTTGCCGGAAGGAGTAGACGCTTGACCTGCTGATCGGTTAAAGGCTTTCTACAACTTTCCTAGAGTAACTGCCTGTCCTCGGGAATCTCCTTCATGCCCTTGAAACTGTGCTGGGAGACACAGCAAACCTTCTAGTAATGGAACATATTGAGGTGCCATCCTGGAAGAGTTGGACTACCTGTTGAACTTCTGTAGGTATGGTATTTGTGCTATCAGTAGTGACACTAACCATAGCCAAATACAAAACTAGTGGATAAAACAGTAAAGATGAGGAGGAAAAATGTCAGTAGCCTCCACCTGTTTTGGTGGTCGTCTTACTGTTGCCTCTCTAGTGTACCTGAAACTGATTAACTACCTCCTCTGCTACTTAAAGTGGAACTCCAGTGAAAATAACGTAAATAACAAAAATGCTTAATTTTTACAATAATTATGTATACATGATTTAGTCAGAGTTTGCCAATTGTTACATAGTTACATAGTTACATAGTTATTTGGGTTGAAAAAAGACTTACGTCCATCAAGTTCAACCAGAGAACAAAGTACAACACCTGCCTGCTCCCTCACATATCCCTGTTGATCCATAGGAAAGCAAAAAACCCTTACAAAGCATAGTCCAATTAGCCCCAAAAGGGAAAAAAATTCCTTCCCGACTCCAGATGGCATTGCCAATCAGATAAAATCCCTGGATCAACATCACTGGGCATTACCTAGTAATTGTAGCCATGGATATCTTTTAACGCAAGGAAAGCATCTAAGCCCCCCTTTAAATGCAGGTATAGAATTTGCCATAACTACTTCCTGTGACAATGCATTCTACATCTTAATCACTCTTACTGTAAAGAACCCATTCCTAAATAAATGACTAAAACATTTTTCCTCCATGCGCAGATCATGTCCTCTAGTCCTTTGAGAAGGCCTAGGGACAAAAAGCTCATCCGCCAAGCTTTTATATTGCCCTCTGATGTATTTATACATGTTAAATAGATCCCCTCTAAGGCGTCTTTGCTCAAGGCTAAATAAACCCATTTATCTAACCTTTCTTGGTAAGTGAGACCTTCCATCCCTCGTATCAATTTTGTTGCTCGTCTCTGCACCTGCTCTAAAACTGCAATATCTTTCCTGTAATGTGGTGCCCAGAACTGAATTCCATATTCCAGATGCGGTCTTACTAGAGAGTTAAACAGGGGCAATATTATGCTAGGATCTTGAGTTTTTATTTCCCTTTTAATGCATCCCAACATTTTATTAGCTGCAGCTGCTTGACATTGAATTAGATTATTTAACGTGTTGTTGATGAGTACTCCTGAGTCCTTCTCCAAGTTTGATGTCCCCAACTGTATTCCATTTATTTTGTATGGTGCTAGACCATTGGTACGACCAAAATGCATGACTTTACATTTTTCAACATTTAATTGAATCTGCCATTTATGTGCCCATATAGCCATCCTATCCAGATCCTGTTGCAATATGTCACTATCTTCCTGAGAGTTGATGATTCTGTATAATTTTGTATCATCTGCAAAAATAGCAAAATTGCTTTCTACTGCATCTACTAGGTCATTAATAAATAAATTGAAGAGCACTGGACCCGGAACAGACCCCTGTGGGACCCCACTGCTAACAGTCTCCCATTTGGAGTATGAAGAATTGACCACAACTCTTTGTTTTCTGTCCATTAGCCAGTTCCCTATCCATGCACACAGACTCTTCCCCAGTCCTTGCATCCTCAACTTTTGCACCAGACTTTTGTGGGGAACAGTGTTGAAGGCCTTTGCAAAGTCCAAATATATCACATCTACAGCATTCCCAATTATCCACATTAGCATTCACTACCTCATAAAAGCTGAGCATGTTAGTCAAACAGGACATGTCTTTAGTAAACCCATGATGATGCTGAAAAATAAGATTTTCTACTATGAAGTCATGTATAGTATCTCTTAGTAACCCCTCAAATAGTTTGCATACAACTGATGTTAAGCTTACTGGTCTATAATTTCATGGATCTGATTTTTTGCCCTTTTTAAATAACGGGAAAACGTGTTTACGCTGTACGCCAATCTACTGGGACTCTGCCAGTTGAAAGAGAGTCACAACAGACAAGATAAAGGGGTTTATGTATGAACTTAATTCCCTTAGGACCCAATGATGCATGGCCTCTGGGGCCAGGTGCCTTGTCTATTTTTAATTTATTTAGTCTTGCCTTCACTTCTTCCTGCGTTAAATATTTCATTTTACAATTGGAAGATTGAGACTCTTCTGCATCTGTAATTTGCAACAGTGATGTTTCCCCTGTGAAGACAGAAGCAAAGAAAGCATTAATAACTCTGCCTTACCTTGGTCATCCACCATTGAGTTCCCACCCTCATCCTTTAGGAGTCCAATACAGTCAACCTTTCTTTTTTTTAGAGTTGATTTATTTGTAAAAATTCTTTGCGTTAGATTTGATTTCCCTAGCGATTTGATTTTCAGCTTCAATCTTTGCCTTTGTAAATCTTTATATCTTTGTAAAATTTTTCTTCTCCCTGATTTATATTATGATATTCATCACATGGCAACATTTTTACTGCTGGCAGGTGATGTCAGTGGAAGTAGCTGCTGCTTGCTTTTTTTGGCAGTTGGAAACAGCTGTTATTTCCCTCAATGCAACACGGCTCCCACAGTGTGATGTCTGCACCATGGTCCTGACAGCTCCCTGTGGGAGGGGTTTTAACACAATATCAGCCATACAGAGCCCCCTGATGATCCGTTTGAGAAAAGGAAAAGATTTCTCATGGGAAAGGGGGTATCAGCTACTGATTGGGATGAAGTTAAATCCTTGGTCGTGGTTTCTCTTGAACTGACTTACTTGACTGACTTAATGCCATACTCAGAGAAAAAAAGTATTTCTTTAATCTTTCTAAACAGTTCATAATATGACAGGACCAGCAGAGTTAACAATACTATGCCAAATTGCTCCAAAAGAATACATTTCTATGTTTTTAAAGTGGCATGAAGCACAGCATGTCCTCTTTGTTCTAAAAGATTATTTACAGCATAAAATCTACTACCACAAAAAAAAATTGTAGTAGAACAGCATTCAAACAGTTAAACACAACACTTTGTTCTTCAGTGGGAAGCTCCTCAAGTTTCTGGCTGCATCCGAAGAAGTAATAACATTATCCTTTGTTTACATTTCTCTGTTGCTACAATTAGTATACAGCCAGCAGGGTGTGCTGAAACTGAACTGCACTGAGCTGAGAAGCAGAAAGAGTTGAAAAATGATCACTAGATAGATTTTAATATATAAATACAGCAGCTAGGAATAAAATGCAATGACAGTTTTCAGAGCAGATAACTTGTACTTTGTGAACTTGATATTTGTAAACAGGCAATATTACTTGTGCACAAAAGCAAACATTGTAACTGAATGAGTAATGAAAAGTAGGAAACACATTTTTATTGAATGTTATGTCACTGTTTTATCCCACTTTAAGTATCCTTTCCTTCCTTTTAACATCATGCATTTACTGGTCAAAAAATATGCAGTTAATGGAAAAGAATAGAATTCATCACAGGAATAATATATAATTATACATTGCTTAATCAATGGCTCTATATACAATTAACATGATTAGCTCACATCAGAAGAAATCAATAGCAAGATAAATAGCATATCATAGTAGAAACGTATATATGTACTTAACACATCTGATGATCATCACATTTTGTTTGTGCCCAAATAACAAGAGATATGTTCCTCACCTCCAGATCCTTCAGGAAGAATTAATTTTTTGACACAAGGCTTTACTTAGCTGCCCCAGGCTTTACTTAGCTGCCCCCAAATCCATTTTGCAGACATGTCCCTAATGTGAAGTGCACGCTATGATCAGGTGGAAATCAGTCTGGAAATTGGATTTTCTCAAACCATTTCATTTCACTTGCAATCCAATTTCCTTAGGTCCACTTTATCCCTTTCTTATTCTGTTACAAGATTTTATTTTATCCCTTACTATCTGTTTGGTCTCTTCTATGAAATTTCTTTCAATGAGTATTTTTTTTTCCGTCCAAAACGCCACTGGTATACAGTATTACATTGTATCTCAGAATTAATCACAGCAACATTTAGAAATCAATTTATGGGTACTGTATGTGTTTTGTACTTTAATGTTAATGACTCTAAAGTGACCTCCGTCCATTTCCTATCAATACCATTTAATTTGTTAGGTTTTGAGATATCCCATCCACAGCCAGTATGTTATGTCGGGTACCCCCGGGTTACTCAAAATGCGGATTGGGTTCGGGTACCCATTTTGTCTTAAGCGGGTTGCGGGTCGGGTCACAGGTAATGAAAGCAAGTGAGCATTCGATAATTCTGTGTCTTTTACTTCCCAAAATCTGTGATGGCTGCTGGAACCAGAATACTTAATTACTTGTTTGCTGCTGCTAATCTTTAATGCCAGCAGACTCCTTCCTGCTCTCAACTCCCCCATACTAGTATCTAAGGCTAACTGGGAAGTGGGAACATGCAAGTGTGTGATTGAAGATGTGTTTTTTCATAGCTGGACAAAAACTAATTTAGTCATAATTTAGAGGTACAGACTAACCAGCAAGCTCATGGTGACCCAAAACTCATTGGAGTGTGTAAGGGACTACAATGGTCCTAAAAGCCCCAGCGGTTCTGGAGGTGTGTTTAGCTTCTAAGAGTACAATGGTTAATTTGCATATATTCAGCAGTGTTGCTCTGGGAGACATCTCAAGCTCACTCCAACCTGAATTATCGCAAATTCTTTCTGTTTTAAGAAAGCAAACTTTTGTTTTTCTTAACATCTTAGTAAGGGGGCATTTAGGACCATTGTAGTCCCTTACACACTCCAATGAGTTCTGGGTCACCATGAGCTTGCTGGTTAGTCTGTACCTCTCGGTGTTACAAGCCCTACTGCATAGAGCCAAATTAATCCATGCCATGCACTGATGAGGATCAAACAATCCGAATCAGTCTGTGCATCGCTTCTTGGCCTTTTGGCTAGGACCTAGTGAGTTGGTAATTGCTTGTTTTTGGCTGGAGGGTTTAGGGTGGGGTCTCCTTTTGGGGGCCCCAGGAAGATCAGAGGAGCGAAGGCGGTCTGGTGTGCTGTGAACAATGGCAGACTTTAAGAAGCCGCTGAGGAATTCGATGAGGATTCAGGTCGGGAAGGAGCATTTGAAGGTGATCGGGATGAGAGTTGTGGCTGTCGAAGTTTTGAAGGAGGAAACAAAGCAAGCGCTCACCAATATGGGCCGCATCTGAATGACTCACCACCTCATATGCACCGCTTAAATAGCTCAAATACACACTCAGCAATCAGACAGATGCAAAACATATGCAAAACTAAACTAAATACTTACCATGCAAAACAGGATAGCACAATGGGTGCTGCTAGCCTGGTAGTTACAGAACTGTGGATAAAAAATATAGGTAAAAGGGGGGGCGGTGTGCGCCACAGCGATTAACCATTCAATTGTACAGTATTGGGTCAGGGATGCGCCGCCTTTTACCTATATTTTTTATCCGAAGTTTTGAAGGAGATCCTTGGTGTCCAGGTAATGGATATATATGCGATGCAGGATTTTGTGGATATGGGCCAATATGTTGTCTCCTTTTATTTGGAGGAACGCTGCCTGGCTGTCTTTGAAAATTGGAAAATGGTGAAAGCTGAGGGGAGGTATACTGTTTTGGAGAAGATGGAGGTGGACTTGCTGTTTGATGCGACGGTTAAGTATCTGACAGTGCATCTGTTTAACCCTTTCTTAGAGACTTATACTGTTAGATCTTACCTGAATAGATACTGCTCTGAGATAGGAAACACTGTGAAATTGACTAATTTTTATGGGATGTATCGCAGCAAGTTAAAATTTAAGGTGAAGCTGAAACCAGATCCGGATGGCTATGGTGGCACTGTACACCCCCCGGCAGTGTTTACTGTGGCGGGTGAAAAGTGCACTATAAGCTACCAGGGGCAGCCAAAGTACTGCCCTTACTGTTATATGTATGGGCACATGAGGGAGCATTGTCCTAATAAATCTACTTGCAGGTTCTGCAGGCAGAAGGGTCATCAGGCTTACGAATGTTCAGCCCCCCCGTGTGTGTGACCTTTGCGGGTCAGCTGAAAACTTAGCCAAGGACTGCCCGTTGAATAGGGGGAGGAGTCTCTTCTCCTATGCTGCTGTTGCGAAGGAGGGGAGGAGTTGGTTTGGGAAGTGGGGTGAGCATAATGTAACTGCTGCTGCTGCTACTGTAGTTACTGAGCAGAGGGAGGTGTCTGAGCCAGTGGCTAATGGGAGTGTGGGTGTGGATGAGCTGGCTGCGGAGCCTCCTGTGTCGAGTGATAGTGCTGTGGAGAGTGGGGTGACTGCTGGTGCTGTGAGTGATGTGATTGGGGAGGTGAGTGATGTGACTTGTGAAGGGGCGAGTACCTTGCCGAGTGATTCGGTGGCGGTTGTGCGGGAGGAAAAACCTGTGACTGGGGAGGTGATTGGTGCAGATGGGGTGAAGGTTTCTGCTGTGAAGAAGTCTGTACAGGGGAGTATGGAAATCCCTGCAAAGCCGAGCGGAGAAGGTGGGGGGCGTGGTCAAGTGCCAGTAAGTGTCCCAAGTGGAGTGACTGTTGAGAGAAAGGAGGAAGGTGTGTCTGCTATGAAGGAGAAGGTTGAGTCTGGTAAGAAGGGGGCTGGGTCTGTGGCTGCAGGAAAGCAGAAGGAAGCGATCGGAGGTGCCGGAGGGCATGGTCAGGGGCCTGCTATGCAGAGTAGTGGGTGTGGCCATGCGCCGGTCCCAAAGATCGCTAAGGAAGGTTCTGCTGTGCGCAAAGAGCCTGTGAAGGGCGGGGTGACTGGTGGTGACAGTGGAGTGACTGTTGTGGAGAAAGGAGGTGCTGTTGCTGGAGGGAAAACACTGGTGAAGGAATCGGAGGGGCGTGACGGGACCACTAGTTCCTCCAGCAAGGTTGTGACTGCGGGGTTGCAGAGTTCTGGAGAGAAAGTGGCGGAGAGTGACAGCTCTGAGGAGGAGAGTGAGGAGGAAAGTATGGATGAGGTAGATTGGGGGTCGCAAGTGGAGAGATTGGAGGCGCTGCTGGAAAAAGAGAAGGAGGAGAAGATGGACACCAGTGATGCTGGAGGTGGATGGACGCAGGTGGGTAAGAGTCAGCTTACGCCTGCACAGAGGAAGCAGACAGTGGAGAGACAAAACAGTGAGTCTGTAAGAGTGACGAAAAAGTTAAAGCTGGAGGAGGGGAGTGCTCCAGGGGTGCTGCTGTCCCCGAGTCCCTATGAGGTTTTGAGAGGGTTGCCGGATTCAGGAGAAGTTGGGGGGGCCTGTAGTCAGGATGATACACTATGTTTGAGTCCGTTGGGTCCTCTAAGGAAAGCTGTATCCAGAGAGTATGAGATGAATGCTAAATGTGAAAACTGCAACAGTGTGGGGCATTTGATGTGTTACTGTCCAGCAGGGCTTAAAAAAGGGATGAAAGTGGAGGGGCGTCCAAATATGAATAGGTGGGGTTCAAACCCAACGGCAAGGGACTTGTATTTTTTTGTGAATCTTGTGGATGAGTGGTATGACTCACTATCAGCTGAGGAATATGCACAAAGGAAGGCTGATGTTTTGCAGATTGTGTTTAAGGTGGACTTCAAGGAAACTGCGAAGTTTAAAACTATGCCAGGTTGGTTATATGAGAGATTTAGAGAGTATTTCATAGCGAAAACTAAAAGGCATAGGGTGGCGGTTTATATATCATTGGAAAGAGGAGAAAGAGAGCTTTAAAATGATATGCATCTTTCCATAGTTTCTGCACTGCTCGGAGTCCCTTGAAGGATTCTCAGTGGTATGCTAATGCTGAGACAATGCGTATGATCTGTTTTCATATGTTTAATTCATTTTGTTTCTAAAACTCTGTGTTTTTATTTAAAAAGTAAAATACCTATGATGCTAACATTCTGGTAAAACATCAGGTTTATTCATGATGTAAAATTACTGGTTAAAGTTCAACTCGCCTTCCCTTTGGGGTTGGAAGGGTTTGGGCTGCGCTGAGGTAAAAAAAAAACAAAAAAACGAAACAGTCTGTATGCATATTGGATTATTATGGTTCTGTACAAATTAACAAGCTGACACATCATTGCATTCCAGCGGCAGTGGTGCTCAGCAGAGCTCGAATATTCGAGTAGCTCGAATATTCGAGCTCTTTTCCAGCTATTCGAGCTCGGTATTCGAGCTCCGAATAGCTGTAGCTATTCGAATGGGCTATTCGCGTACACTCGAATAGCCCATTCACTATTCGAGCTATTCGAGCAAACGGCGCTATTCGAGCTCGGTACCGAGCTCGAATAGCGTCATAGCCCAGATTGATGTCCTTAGAGCCAATCAGAGGGCTCCCAGGCCCTCTGACGGCAGCCAATCACAGAGGGGGACCCTGGCCAGCCCCTACCCTATAAATAGCGGCCGCCATGTTACGTTTCTCCGTCCTTGCCTGAGACTTGCATAGAGAGAGAGTTGCTCCTTTGTGCTTTGGCTTAGCAAGAGCTTTATTGTGGTCATTTACCTAGCGTTTTTGCTCACATACACCTCCTATACACACCTATATTGTTGTTAGTTAGTTAGACATTGTATTTTAGTTAGTAGCTTTTGTGTTACATAGAGACAGGCCAGCTGCTGCAGGCTTACAGCTTTAGGCCTCAGGGCCTGCCTGTGTGGGCAGCTGTCCTCCTGTCCTCTGTTTATTTCTCTCTATTCTATACCAGTATTTCTGCTGTCCTTTACTACTGATTGTATTAGTATTGTAGTTATATACTGTAACTGTACTAGGACACTCACTGTCACTGTTCATAGGCTACTAGCTGCTCCTGCGTGTGTGCACTCACTGTCTTTGTACACACTACACACACTCTATTTCCAAGTTCTGATAACTGATTGATTAGTGTAATTGAATATTGTAATTAGTTAGTTGTACTCACTGTTACTACTTACTGTACTAGGAGTCTAGGACACTCAGTCACTGTTCATAGGCTACTAGCTCCTGCGTGTGTGCACTCACTGTCTGTGTACACACTACACACACTCTATTTCCTTCTGATAACTGATTGATTATTGTAATTAGTTAGTTGTACTTACTGTTACTACTTACTGTACTAGGAGTCTAGGACACTCAGTCACTGTTCATAGGCTACTAGCTCCTGCGTGTGTGCACTCACTGTCTGTGTACACACTACACACACTCTATTTCCTTCTGATAACTGATTGATTATTGTAATTAGTTAGTTGTACTTACTGACTGTTACTACTTACTTACTTACTGTACTAGGGACACTCACTCAGTCACTGTTCATAGGCTAGCTCCTGCGCGTGTTTGCGCGTGCGTGCACTCATTGTCTGTAGTGTACACACACTAAATTTACTTGTGATTACTACTGATTATTGTAACTGCTAGTTGTACTTCCTGACTGTTACTACTTACTTACTGTACTAGGGACACTCACTCAGTCACCTCACCCACCAACCCACTCCATTAAAGTACCCCACTTTTCACCCGCCCTTTTAAAAAACTTTTGTCTATACGCCCAAAACATCGAAGATGTCTGGAAGTGGCAGCCAGCGCGGTTTGGGCAAGGGGAAGGGCAGCAAGGGAATCAGGAGGAGAGGGAGCAGCATTGTGGCAAGCCGCGGGCGCGGGCGCGCCACCATGCACAGTTCCGCAGCAGCAGCAGCAGCGTCAGTGGCTAACATTCCTCCCATAGCCACTGGCCGTGGACGCCTTGGGCGCCGCCCAGCAGGAGCATCTGCAACTCACGCTGCAGAGACACAGCAGCAGCAGCGTGTAGCACCTGCTCCGATTTTCCTCCAGCCGGGTCGGAAACGTCCCATTGAGGAAAAGCATGCAGACACTGTGGTGCAACTGATGACGGAGGATGAGCAGCCCGCCATCAGCTCTGCATCTGAGGCCTCCACCCTCACCACCACCACCACCACCCCTGTTCGCAGCAGCCGCCCAGCAGGGTCTGGGGAGGAGGCCAGTTCACCGTCACTCGCCGACCTGTCATTCAGCAGTCTTTTGACTCCAGGCATCATGAGTAAATTGTCTGCTGTTGTTGGCGATCTTGAGGAGGAGATGCTGATGGGCACTTTGGGGGATGAGGGATTGGACAGCAAGACTGTGGCGACAGTCAAGCAGCCCATCCATGCATCAGGAGAGGAGTTTGGGGGGTCCTCATCCCAGCAGGACATGTTTCAGGAGGGGGAGGATGTTGATGACCCGGTGACAGACAGAGACTGGGTGCCACCACCTCCAGGGGATGTCGTCTTCAGCAGCTCTGAGGAGGAGGAGGAGGATGCTCTTGTGGGCCTTGCAAGGAGGCGCATCATTGCAAGCATTGGCAGCAGCAGTAGGCAGGTCCCACAGCCTGCTGGTGTCTCAGGCTCAGCAGCAGCAGCAGCAGCAGCAGCAGCAGCATCTGCCAGTACCACCACCAGCCGCACCCAAGCCCCCCAAGCCCCACCCCCAACCACCACAGGGAGACAGGCAGCAGCACTTCCATGCCGTAGGGGGATGTTTCTGTCACCAATCTGGCGCTTTTTCACCATGCCCACAGTGTACAGCAAGTACGCCACTTGCAACCACTGTCAGCGGAAGTTGAGCAGAGGTGCAGACCCCTTAAAGTTCTGCACCAGCTCGCTCATCAACCACCTTGCTGCGAAACATTTCCACCAGCATCAGGAGTTCCAGAGGCTGAAGGCATCTGGTGCTGGCAGTGGCACCACACCCATCACTGCACAGCCTTCAGCAGCAGCAGCAACAGCAGCCACCCGCCCTCCTGCTCCTCCAGCAGCACCAGCAGGAGTGCGGAAACGCACTGCTCCTCCCCCCTCTGCAACTCCTGCCGCCGACACTGAGGCCTGTTCTGGCAGCCAGTCCTCAGTGGCCTCCTCCGCTGTGTCTGCTGATTCCCGTGCCAGCAAAAGGCCACGCCAGAGCCTTTTGAGCGAGTCCTTCCAGGGGGTGGTTAGGGCTCTGCCTCCCAGCAGCCGTCGCGTGCGGCAGCTGAACGGCTTGCTGGCACGGGCCATGTGCTCCCAACTCCTGCCGTACACGCTCGTGCAGGAGGGGAGCAACATTCGTGCGCTGCTTGCTTGCGCAGCCCCAGACTGGCAGCTCCCCAGCAGACACCTTTTCTCCCGCAAGGCCATTCCTGCACTGCACCGCTTTGTGATGGCCAATGTGGAGCGAGGGCTGGAGCACGCGGTTGGTGAAAGGGTCCATGTCACCATGGACTCCTGGAGCAGCCGCTTCGGGACAGGCCGCTACCTGTCCTTCACTGTCCACTGGGTCAGCTTGGTGGAAGGGGGTGAGGATGGGAGAGCAGCAGCGGGCACAGCAGCAGCAGCAACACAGTGGGTGGTGCCACCCCGCAGGCTCAGGGGAACTGCAGCAGGTTCCTCCGATCCTCTGCCATCCTCCGGCACACCTGGCCAAACCCCCCGCCTCAGCAGCAGCGTGAAGGCCCGCCACTGCCAAGCGCTGCTGCACTTGGTCAGCCTTGGGAAGACCAAGCTGACGGCAACCCATGTGTTGGCCAAACTCCAGGAGCAGGAGAGGATTTGGCTGACCCCCAGAGGCCTCAGAGTCGGAGAGGTGGTGGCCGACAATGGGGCCAATCTGGTTGCCGCAATAGACAGGGGAAACCTGACCCACATCCCTTGTCTTGCCCACGTGCTGAATCTGGTAGTGCAGAAGTTCTTGCGCACCTACCAGGGGATGGGCGAACTGCTGGAAACGGCAAGGAACGTTGTGCGTCACTTCCGGCGCTCGGCTGCAGCCTGTGCGAGCCTGGAAGACGTGCAAAAGGAGCTGGATCTGCCACGCCATCGGCTGATCCTTGACGTTCCGACTCGCTGGAACTCCACCCTGGCGATGTTGGAGCGTCTGGTTGAACAGAAGCGCGCTGTCAAACAGTACCTTTCCCTGGCCACTGTTTCCGCCGCTCAGAGAAGGGACAAGACCAGCAACATCCCGTCCATCGTCCCCGATGATGACTGGAGGCACATGCAGCAGGTGTGCTTAGTGCTGGCTCCCTTTCTGCAGGCCACTAACATGGTGAGCAGGGACCATGCTATGGTCTGCGAGTGGGTGCCCCTGGTTTGTCTGCTGAACAGGGCCCTCGATGCTTTGCTGGAACAGGGAGCGGCAGCCTTGGACCAGCAGGAGCGGCAAGCAGCTGCACAGTCCACCTCTGAGGGGGAGGAGGAGGAGGACTTGGTGGAGGTCCCTGACCTTGCTGCTGATGAGGGGGAGCAGCACAGTGCAGCTGAGTTGGTGCGGGGGTGGAGAGAGGATGAGGCTGACGAGGCAGAGGAGGAGGATGAGGACAGCAGCACTGCCGTCGATGTGCCATCAGACGTGGCCCGCCTCTTCCCAATGGCAGCGCACATGCTGACGTGCCTGCGCAGAGACCCCAGGGTGATCCAGATGAAGCAGAGGGAGGACATCTGGATCAGCATGATGTTGGACCCACGCCTCAAGGGGAAGTTGAGCCAGTTCCTGCCGCCTGCAGGAGGAGACCCAGCGCAACAAATAAGGAGCTTGCAGCAGGCCCTTGTTGAGCGCTTGGAGGAAGCCTTCCCCCAGCCTTCCACCCCCACTGTCCAGCAGCCAGCACAGAGGCAGCAGCAGGTGCCTGCATCCAGCAGCAAGCGCCCCACAGACCTGCTGTCTCTCAGCCACGAGCTCTACAGGACTGTAGAGGCTCCGGCAGCAGTGACTAGAGAGGAGGTGCATGCAGCAGCATCCTCCACCGGTCACAGCCAGCGCCTGACCCGCATGGTGGCTGACTACATGGGGTCCTACAGCGGGCTTGACAGCGATGCCCCTGTTAATCCCATGGAGTATTGGGTCAAGCGCCTGGAGATCTGGAGCGAGCTGGCGCAGTACGCCCTGGAAGTGCTGTCCTGCCCCCCTTCCAGCGTGCTGTCCGAGCGCTGCTTCAGTGCAGCTGGTGGTGTGGTCACCGAGAAACGCTCACGTCTGTCTCACAAGTCTGTGGACAGACTGACGTTTCTCAAGATGAACCAGGCGTGGGTGGAAGGCGAGTTCCTGGCCCCTGTTGTCGGCGAGAGGGGGACATGAACTGGCTAAGAACCATCGTTAATGTGCCTTACCACCCTTTACCACCTCCTGGCTCCTGCTCACTAAGCCAGCCTGGTTCACTTTGACTATTAAGTCGCCTGCAGCCACACATTTTACACCTACAGTGGGCTGCGTACTGCCCTTCTGCTGTCTGTCTGTGTTTCCCACTGCCAGGGTACACAGATTTACCTTCTGCTGCCACTCTGCCACCAGCTATTACGTCAAACAATAGCTATATATCTGTGTAATTTGTTTTACAAACAAAACCAAAAAACCATAAAAAAAAAAAAAAAGGTTTAATTTTTCTGAGGTGCCCGGGTTGAAAACTGTGTTGTCCCAGTTGTGTATTGGACACGATGTGGGCTGCACGACCGCTGTCTGGGACCTCCTGTTGTGTTCATTTACGGCCTGGTATCACCGCTAGGTACCAGGGCTATTATGTCACGCTGCCTGCCTGCTGCCACACTCACACTACTCCTCCATTCCTCCTGCTGATGCTGCTGTCTGTCTGTGTTTCCCAACGCCAGGGTACACAGATTTACCTTCTGCTGCCACTCTGCCACCAGCTATTACGTCAAAAAAATAGCTATATCTGTGTAATTGGTTGTAAAACCAAAACTACAAAACCATAAAAAAAAAAAAAAAAAGGTTTAATTTTTCTGAGGTGCCCGGGTTGAAAACTGTGTTGTCCCAGTTGTGTATTGGACACAATGTGGGCTACACGACCGCTGTCTGGGACCTCCTGCCTGCTGTGTTTATTTACAGCCCTGGTATCACCGCTAGGTACCAGGGCTATTATGTCACGCTGCCTGCCTGCTGCCACACTCACACTACTCCTCCATTCCTCCTGCTGATGCTGCTGTCTGTCTGTGTTTCCCAACGCCAGGGTACACAGATTTACCTTCTGCTGCCACTCTGCCACCAGCTATTACGTCAAACAATAGCTGCTCACATTACTCCTCCATTCCTCCTGCTGCTGCTGCTGCTGCTGTCTGTCTGTCTGTGTTTCCCAACGCCAGGGTACACAGATTTACCTTCTGCTGCCACTCTGCCACCAGCTATTACGTCAAAAAATAGCTATATCTGTCTGTGTAATTTGTTGTAAAAACAAAACTACAAAACCATAAAAAAAAAAAAGGTTTAATTTTTCTGAGGTGCCCGGGTTGAAAACTGTGTTGTCCCAGTTGTGTATTGGACACAATGTGGGCTACACGACCGCTGTCTGGGACCTCCTGCCTGCTGTGTTTATTTACAGCCCTGGTATCACCGCTAGGTACCAGGGCTATTATGTCACGCTGCCTGCCTGCTGCCACACTCACACTACTCCTCCATTCCTCCTGCTGATGCTGCTGTCTGTCTGTGTTTCCCAACGCCAGGGTACACAGATTTACCTTCTGCTGCCACTCTGCCACCAGCTATTACGTCAAACAATAGCTGCTCACATTACTCCTCCATTCCTCCTGCTGCTGCTGCTGCTGTCTGTCTGTCTGTGTTTCCCAACGCCAGGGTACACAGATTTACCTTCTGCTGCCACTCTGCCACCAGCTATTACGTCAAAAAATAGCTATATCTGTCTGTGTAATTTGTTGTAAAAACAAAACTACAAAACCATAAAAAAAAAAAAAAGGTTTAATTTTTCTGAGGTGCCCAGGTTGAAAACTGTGTTGTCCCAGTTGTGTATTGGACACAATGTGGGCTGCACGACCGCTGTCTGGGACCTCCTGCCTGCTGTGTTTATTTACAGCCCTGGTATCACCGCTAGGTACCAGGGCTATTATGTCACGCTGCCTGCCTCATTGACTGCCTGCTGCCACACACTCATCCTCCTCCTCCTGCTGCTGAATTTACCTCCTGCTGTCTGTGTGTTTCCACTGCCAGGGAGCACATACAATGGCGCTTCCAACATGCGTGCGCCACCAGCTATTTGTTACGCTCAAAAATAGCTGCATTTCTTTAAAAAAAAAAATTTGAAAAGAGAAATAAGTGAAGGAGAAGACGATATAGAAGAAGATGAAGAAAATGAAGAAGAAGAAGATGAAGAAGAAGAAGAAGAAGAAGAAGAAGGAGAAGAAGATGAAGATGAAGAAGATGAAGAAGAAGAAGATGAAGAAGATGAAGAAGATGAAGATGAAGAAGATGAAGAAGAAGAAGATGAAGAAGAAGAAGATGAAGATGATGAAGAAGAAGAAGATGAAGAAGAAGATGAAGATGATGAAGAAGAAGAAGATGAAGAAGATGAAGAAGAAGAAGATGATGAAGAAGAAGAAGAAGATGAAGAAGAAGATGAAGAAGATGAAGAAGAAGAAGAAGAAGATGAAGAAGATGAAGATGATGAAGAAGATGAAGAAGAAGAAGATGAAGATGATGAAGAAGAAGAAGATGAAGAAGAAGATGATGAAGAAGAAGAAGATGAAGAAGATGAAGAAGATGAAGAAGATGATGAAGAAGAAGATGATGAAGAAGAAGAAGAAGATGAAGAAGATGAAGAAGATGAAGAAGAAGAAGAAGATGAAGAAGTTGAAGATGAAGAAGATGAAGAAGAAGAAGAAGAAGAAGATGAAGAAGATGAAGAAGATGAAGAAGAAGAAGAAGATGAAGAAGTTGAAGATGAAGAAGATGAAGAAGAAGAAGAAGAAGAAGATGAAGAAGATGAAGAAGATGAAGAAGAAGATGAAGAAGATGAAGAAGAAGATGAAGAAGAAGATGAAGAAGATGAAGAAAAAGAAGATGAAGAAGAAGAAGATGATGATGAAGAAGATGAAGAAGAAGAAGAAGAAGAAGACAATATAAAAGAAGAAGAAGAAGATATAGAAGAAGATATAGAAGAAGAAGATATAGAAGAAGAAGATATAGAAGAAGAAGAAGAAGAAGAAGAAGAAGATATAGAAGATAAAGAAGAAGAAGAAGAAGTATATACAGTACTGAACAAATTTCTGGACACAACTTCTCTTTTCAACTTTTTTTTTTTAAAGGAACATCCCCACATAATCACTTGCTGTTGTTACTTGGAAAAAAAGAGGTTTCTTGCATCATTCACCCTCAAAACAAGTGTTGGAAGCTATTTAAGGCCATTTCGAATAGTCAGCTCGAATAATGAGCTCGAATACCGACTCGAATAGTGAGCTCGAATTCCGAGGTCGAATCGAATAGTAAAAATTATTCGACTCGAATATTCGACTGATCTCGAATAATTTACTATTCGAATTCGACCTAACTCGAATTTTGAAAAGGGGTATTTGAGCACCACTATCCAGCGGTTCTGGAGGTGTGTTTAGCTTCTAAGTGTACAATGGTTAATTTGCATATATTCAGCAGTGATGCCCTGGGAGACATCTCAAGCTCACTCCAACCTGAATTTTCGCAAATTCTTTCTGTTTTAAGAAAGCAAACTTTTGTTTGTCATAATTTAGATAAGAGTAAAAAAAAGAGATCTTAAACATTTCTTTGGCTTTGGTTTCTGTATAAAAATAGGTTCCACTTACTTTACAGCCTTCCAATGAGAGTACCAATGTATATTTTATAAAAAAAAGTAAAAAGCGGGTCGGAGGTCGGGTTGTGGGTCTGGAGCCCTGCGGGTCGGGTGGGGGTACCAAATTCACCAGAAAACGGGTTGTGCTTCAGGTGTGGGTAGCAGGGCTGCGGCTGCAGGTCTGAAAAATTAGACCCGCGCAGGCCTCTACTTGCCAGGTCTCCCGATGTCAATTTCTGCCGCCTTCCGGTGCTTAGCCTGATTCCCTAGTACAAAAAGTCATAGGCGCTATTCTATCTCGAAATAGAGAAGCACAGATGGCCTCCTGTGCAAGGGGGTGGGGCTAAGCACTGGAAGCTGGTGGAAATTGATTTCAAGAGACCGAGCAGGTACTTGAAACTTTATTTAGCACAGTAAATTGTGCACATTTACTGCAAAATCGCTTTTCAAAAGTGATTGAAAGACAATTTTGCAACGCTCCTAACTTTTGCATTGGAGTGCAAATGCTCTAAAATGCTGCAGGACCTGCAATTGCGATTTGGCCAAGTCACAATTCCTCTTGTGGGTTCACGTCAGTCCACTTTCATCAGCATTGTACTTTTTGAGATTGCCCGCAATCGTTGGTGATTCCAAAGCGCAACTGAAATCATTCTAATGGGCCTACAAAAGGCTATATTCACCTTCTTCCTAGTGGTACTGGAAATACTACCTTCTTCCTGTTGGTACTGAAGATACTTCATTGATGTCTCCCTCCAGTGCCACACATTCCAGTTGTCAGGAGTTTTCTGCCCTCCATGGCTCTTCACAGAGTTCAGCATTTGTTTTTTGCCCACTGGTTTATTTAGTAATTTACAAATTGCATGGGTCAGCAGTGACCTCTGCAGAAGAATCCTGTGATACTGCCAATAGCTGAAAGGAGAGGAGTAGACATATGAGTATAGCAGTAATAGAATTTCAGGAGTTTAAAAATTTTTTTTAATACAATCCTACCTCCACTGAACATATATATTTGAGACTTGGAAAATACCTGTGATACCAAATCCAGAAATGGCTGTTGAGAATCACCTGTTCTTTATGAGCCTGATTCATTAAGAGTATTATCCTGTAACAGTGAGATTTAAATCTTCTTAAGCACATTATTGAAATTAGCACGACTTAATAATACCGCGGGCCCGCTTTTAACGCTACTGGTGGCGTGTGCTCCTTAGCAATGGCCAGTCCTTAAAGGGATACTGTAGGGGGGTCGGGGGAAAATGAGCTGAACGTACCCGGGGCTTCTAATGGTCCCCCGCAGACATCCTGTGTTGGCGCAGCCACTCCCCAATGCTCCAGCCCCGCCTCCGGTTCACTTCTGGAATTTCTGACTTTAAAGTCAGAAAACCACTGCGCCTGCGTTGCCGTGTCCTCGCTCCCGCTGATGTCACCAGGAGCGTACTGCGCAGACACAGACCATACTGGGCCTGCGCTGTGCGCTCTTGATGACATCAGCGGGATCGAGGACACGGCAACGCAGGCGCAGTGGTTTTCTGACTTTAAAGTCAGAAATTCCAGAAGTGAACCGGAGGCGGGGCCGGAGCATCGGTGAGCGGCTGCGTGGGCACAGGATGTCTGTGGGGGACCATTAGAAGCCCCGGGTAAGTTCAGCTCATTTTCCCCCGACCCCCCTACAGTATCCCTTTAAATGGCACATGATAGTGACATATCGCTACCACAATACTTCACTAGCGTGGCCGCTTCTACGTTGATTAACGTAGTAGTGGCCGTAATAGCATACATTGCTAAATATTAGAGGATGAGAGGAGGTGTTTAGAATAATATAAAGTAAGAGATCCAGGAGACCTCTTTTCAAAATCCAGCTACAACTAAACTTTTCAAACGTTTAACTTTTGAATGGAGTGTGTAAGGCCCTTGTGGGACTTGTACTGCATTTCAAGCATTTTTACCTTTTAACAGTGGGATGGGATTGTTGATCGAACCAATTACAGGAAAATCACTACACCTTCCCCAAGAGAGTCTGAGAATGCTCAATCCTGGGGTAAACCTACGAAAATTGAATGGTAGAAGATAGACATGTCATGGTAGTGATGCACAGTGTAAGGCACCCATTGTAGTCTATGACAGTGCAATTAGTCTTGCTGCTGTCAAGGCTAAATTGAAAAAGAGACCTAACAGCCAGTGAAGGGGTTCTATACCTGGCTAGAAAACATCTCCTATCCTTGAATGTACTGGAAACCAGGTTCGACCTGTTAGAATAATGAGCCTGCTGTGAGCTGTGGAAATCTGCTGATTTATACTTTTTGTGCCACTAGGCCAAGCATGTTGTGGTTCCCCTTTTATGTGCAGCTTTCCCCCATTCCATGTGCAGCCCCTCTTCCATGTGTATTATCCATGTTCTGTAGCCCCTCTCTTTCATGAAGAGCTTCCCTTGATTACTTTCCCATTTTCATGAGTTGCTCCCCATCATCAGCCTCCTCTTTCATAGGTTGACACCCCTGTTTCGTGTTCAGGTGTCCCCCTTGGTCTGCAGCTGCCCAAGGCCCAGGCCTTTGCGGCCTTTCCAGAAATACAGCCCTGCCTTTCTGAGGTCCCTCACTATAGATGAAAATAATGGCATCAGATCAATGGAAGAGTCATACTTGGATCCATGTATAAGTAAATCTTTCGGCACAAACATCTGAAACTAGGGTTAATGTACTGTATTCTGAGACATTCCATGTTTTTCACGGTACCCAATCACATCTTCAAAGCAACCAACAGATTCCTTGCAGAGCTCCAATATTGAGATTAAAGACTCAGCACTCTTGGATGCTTTAAACGTAGCTGTTATTTTTTCCCATTAAAGGGAAGGTTCAGGGAAACCTGTAAAAAAATAAAAATCCCTATCCACTTACCTGGGGCTTCCTCCAGCCCGTGGCAGGCAGGAGGTGCCCTCGCCGCCGCTCCAGAGGCTTCCGGTCGTCTTCGGTGGCCGACCCGACCTGGCCTGCGCAGTACAGCCCGGAGGACGTCCGATGACGTCAGCGCGCCCGCGTGGGACGCAGAAGAGTCCGTCCTTGGAGCGCAGAAGAGCCCGACCTGGCAGCCGACCTGGCCAGGTCGGGCCGGCCACCAAAGACGACCGGAAGCCTCTGGAGCGGCGGCGAGGGCACCTCCTGCCTGCCACGGGCTGGAGGAAGCCCCAGGTAAGTGGATAGGGATTTTTATTTTTTTACAGGTTTCCCTGAACCTTCCCTTTAAAAGTCCAAAAGTAACTGAGTAAATAAATTATAACCACAGCATGTGATGTTACTGCCCAGGATCACTGCAGTAGAGGAGGTCCAGGATCGATGTATGTTTCATACGTGGTCACTGATCAGTCAAACATGCTACAAAAACACCAGTTCCCTTTCTGTAGTCTCAGCAGGCAGTTTAGATGTGAGGCTCAGTGTGAAACTCTTGGTGTTCGGCTTCAGCTTGTTGATGGTTTAGTGGATTTGTTAGTTAGTGTGATTTCTGTTTTCTGATTCAGATTTCTGCTGAGTCTTTTTTTGTGTGGAAATTTTTGCATTCTCTGATTGGCCAAATATTTTTGAGTTGACTTTGCAAAGGGGCTTATACATTTCATGGATTTTAATTACAGTAGCATGCATTATTTAAAAACTATAATAGCCGAAAACGGAGAAATAATGATTTTTTCCCTACATTTTTTCCTATTTTCCCATTAAAACCAGGGATCGAGTCCTGCATGAATGCGGGTGGATGACGTCCACCTACTATTTTTGGAGAGGGGATTTTTCTCCACCCTAGCATATAGAAGTAAAGAGGAGCGTTGTGCAGAGCAGTGGAGAAGGGCGGACGTCTCCCCCCCTCCCCTCCCCTCACCTTGGGGCTCCCCTTCCTGGCTCTCCCCTCCAGAACATTTGCGGCGGTGGCTGGCAGCGGGCATCAGTGGGCGGGACTTTCTTCCTCCTGTTCCGGCGAGTTGAAGCTGTTCGTGCCGCTGCTCTGGTCTTCACTAGACCAGGCTAGCTGCACGCACAGCTTCAACTCGCCGGAACGAGGAGGAGGTAAGTCCCACCCGCTAATGCCCACTGCCAGCCACTGCCGCTGCAAATGTTCTGGAGAGGAGACCCAGAAAGAGGAACCCCAAGGTGAGGGAAGGAGGGGGGAGACGTCCGCCCTTCTCCACTGCTCTGCACAACGCTCCACTCCACTGCGCTGCTCCCCTCCTGCTGGGGGGACACCTGGCTACCTATTCTGGGGACGCCTATAGACTGGCTATACTGGGGACACCTATACACTTGGCTATACTGGGGGCACCTATACACCTGGCTACATATACTGGGGACACCTATACACCATACAATCTTGGTTGTTCAATCTTACCACTTTCATGTAGTATAAGAGCTTATCTACTCAATCATACTAGGTATTTTCAATCTGTTGGCCCTTATACTACATAGATTTGGTAAATCTGTACAACCAAGATTGTATGGTGTGTGTTGAGCTTAAGGCCATGTATATTTGCCCCACCCATGACCACGCCCACGCTATGCTTAACCACGCTCAGAGGTTTTTAGGGTGAGTCTACACACCTCTTTTTACAGGACTTGACCCCTGATTAAAACACATTTAGAATAAAATAATTCTTGGCATAATGTCCCACCTAAAGAAAGCCTAATTGGTGGCGAAAAAAAACCAAGATACAATTCATTTCATTGGAATAAGTAATGATAAATTTATTATTATTATTTAGTATTTATATAGCGCCGACATATTACGTAGCGCTGTACAGTGTATATATTGTCTTGTCACTAACAGTCCCTCAGAGGATCTTACAATCTAATCCTTACCATTGCCATATGTCTATATTATGTAGTGTAAGTACTGTAGTCTAGGGCCAATTTTAGGGGGAACCAATTAACTTATTCATATGTTTTTGGAATGTGGAAGGAAACTGGAGTGCCTGGAGGAAACCCACGCAGACACGGAGAGCATATACAAACTCTTTGCAGATAGTGCTCTGGCTGGGATTTGCACCAGGGACCCAGCGCTGCAAGGCGAGAGAGCTAACCACTACGCCACCGTGCTGCCCAATTCATTTGTCTATAACAAAGTAATAGACGAATGAATGGAAGGAGCGCTGAAAGGTTAAAATTGCTCGGATGCTGATGGGGTAAAACCCCTCAGTTGTGAAGTGGTTAATACTACATTAATACTGGTGGAGGTGAGTTCCCTCTCCAGTACACAGCAGAGACCGCCTGACACTACAGCTCTGCCGTTCTTTATTGCATAGTGTATAATGAAGCATTTGACTTCTAGACAGCCAGCTACTAAAACCACCACTTTGTTATAATAGATACTATAAATGGGTTGCTCCCAGTGTTCTGGGTTGACAAACTCCTCCTCTTCCTTATTACTCATTATTACCTTAAAGAGGAACTGTCGCGAAAATCTTAAAATTTAAAACACATACAAATAAGAAGTATATTACCACCAGAGTAAAATAACCCTAAATTACTTTCCTCCTATGTTGCTGTCACTTACAGTAGGTAGTATAAATCTGACATTACCAACAGGTTTTGGACTAGACATTAGAGATGGCCCGAATGGTTCGCACGCGAACTTATTCGCGCAAACTTCGGTGGTTCGCATCCGCGGTGAACCATGAACTATATGCGAGTTCAACCCGCCCCCTATACTACATCATTATGGTCAACTTTGACCCTCTACATCACAGTCAGCAGACACAGGGTAGCCAATCAGGCTACACTCCCTCCTGGAACCCCCCCCCCCCCCTTATAAAACGCAGGCAGCATCAGCCTTTTTACTCACTCGTGTGGCTGCAGTAATTAGAGAAGGGAGAGAACCTGCTGACATAGGGAAAGCTTAGTTAGGCATGTGGCATGTGACACGTGACACTTAGCATGTGACACGTCACACTTGGCAAGTGACCCGTGCCAAGTGCCACGGGAAACTTGCCGAGTGACAGTCAGACAGCAGAGGAGAAGATACTAGTGCACACTAAGTCTCACACTGGCACTGCTCAGAGCACAGCAGTTCTCTACAAAGCTAACACAGTAGTACTACTACTCTAAAAACTACTAGCACACTGACTGCAGTACTACAGTACTAACTAACTACATAATAACACATAATCCTATTCACTAATCCCTAAGGCTAATAGCTGACCAGGTCTGTGCACAGCACACACACAGACACATAGCAGCTGCATGCAGCACACACTGACTGTCACACAAATGATATCAAGCTAATTTATGATTTAACAATATTGTAGTGATAGTGAAGGGGTTAATCACTGAACAGCTTTCGGTTTTTCACTGTGTACAGCCCTTCCTAGGCTAGCAGCACTGGAGCACACACTCTAACTGTCACACTATGACATCAATCAAGCTAATTAAATATTTAACAATAGTGTAGTGATAGTGAAGGGGTTAATCACTGAACAGCTTATCATCGTGTACAGCCCTTGGCCCAGCAGCACTGGAGCACACACTCTAACTGTCACACTATGACATCAATCAAGCTAATTAATGATTTAACTATAGTGTAGTGATAGTAGTGAAGGGGTTAATCACTGAACAGCTTTAGGTTTATAACTGTGTACAGCCCTTTGTAGGCCACCAGCACTGGAGCATGTCTCTCAGTGAGCATTCAGCAAGACGATCTGTCTCCGCATGGCAGCCCTCCTTATTATGCAGGGGGGCTGGCCAGTGTTCCTTTCTGTGATTGGGTGGCAGGGCTTAGGCTGGGAGGCCTCTGATTGGCTCAATGAGGTCAGGTGGGGCTGGCCAGGGTTCCCCTCTGTGATTGGTTGCTAGGGCTTCTGTTGGGAGCCCTCTGATTGGCTCCAGGACGTCATCTCCTTAGTTACAGTATTTCGGATACGGATATCCCTGGATATCCGCGGATATACGGGTTATGCGGCCAAATATCCACAGATAGCTATCCGGATTTCTATAGAAATCCAGAATCCGGAATCTGATCCGGATAGCATAAAAATGTTTGGATATCCGGAATCTGGATGAGCACCCCTGGTGTTAGGCTTGTTAGCTTGCACTTTGCTGATACTTATTGTTAAAAAGCACTCCACAACAGCTCTTTTGAGAGCTAATGTTGTTCTTGTGATCTATTTTTTGTGTGTGTGTCCCACAGATACTTGTGTTGCACATGCAGCCCTGTCAGTCAGTCGCAGCTGCTGGACCTTGGCCCCTTGGTAATTCCTACTGTCAGGCCCAGCACATTCAGTGACTACCTGTGTGCAAGGCCGGCTTAAGCAACAATGGGGCACCAGGGCAAAATAAACCTGGGGGGCCCCCCAACATATACCCCGGAACAAAAATCGGCATTAGGGGACCTTTTTTGCAGCTGGTATAGTCAGGGTGTGAAGTCCCAATCAGTCGGAGCTCCACATTCTGGCTATCCCAGCCTACATGGGGGACAAGAGGTTAAAAAGTTTCAGGAGGGGGGACCCCACATAATTTTTTTTTTTTAAATTCCCACACTCTAAACATAAATTTTTTGGGGGGAAAATAGGAAAAAATGCCAGGGATCTTCATACAGCCATATTGCGGCTGTATAGCGATCCCTGGCCAAAGCGCTGCGGCTGCGTATAGACCCCCTGGAAACACCGTCAGGAAATTTATTGCGCTTTCGTTTGATGCATGTAAAATTACACTACCGTTAGGTTTGCTACTAAAAGTGACATTTACCGCATTTAAAAGTATACTTTTTTCCTTCAAAACTTTAAAATCGATTTTTTAAAAAACTATAAGGTCTTTTTGAAAAATAGTTTTTTCCTCTTATTCCTAATGATCTCCTTAACATATCCTGCAAATTTAGGGTTTCTAGCATTTAAGGTGGATTTGCTATTAACCATTAAAGTCAGCAGGTTTTTAAAACTGTATTTTTTTCCGTTGAAACTTTAAAATCGACTTTCTCAAAAACTATAAGGCAGATTTGAATTTTTTTTCCTCTTGTAGCCACTGGGGGCCCCTACAAGCTCTGGGGCCCTGGGGTAGCTGCCTCCTTTGCCTCTATGGTAGCGCCGGCCCTGCCTGTGTGTGTGTGACAGCTGCACATTTGTAATACCAATCCCTGCATACTTGTTCAGTAGTGTACCTACCTATGTGACCGCAAGCAGTGTTATATTATATACCAGTCAGTCGCTGCACCTGTTCACGGTACCTGTGTGTGTGACAGCTGCACATTTGTAATACCAATCACTGCATACCTACCTGTTCAGTGCACCTACCTACGTGAGCGCACGCAGTGTTACATACCACCAGTCACTGCACCTGTTAACGGTAGCTGTGTGTGTGACAGCTGCACATTGTATTGATACCAGTCACTGCATTCCTGGTCACTGCACCTGTGCGACTGCACATTGTATTAGTCAAGTCAGTGCATACCTTTCACTTCATCCCCCCAGTATGGGCAAAACAGGCAGAGGCAGGCCACCCAGCAGGTCTGTTTGAGGTCGGGCTGTCATGATTTCATGCGGCCCTGGACCAAAGTACAGTATTCAAAAGGGGCGTGCCATCAACCTCCAAGATTGTCAGGACGTAATTGACTATTTAACACAGAACACCTCATCTTCCGCACGGAACCGTGACATATCTTCCTCCTCCTGCTCTGATTCTGGCACCCCACTTAACACTCAGTCGGCCGCCACGATCAAAGTGCCACCACCCCAGGGCTCAGCGGTGTGGAAATTTTTTTGTATGTCTGCCTCAGATGAGAGCAATGCCATCTGTACTCTGTGCCACAAAAATTGAGCCATGGAAAGACTAAGACAGTAGGGGACAACTTACTTATGAAGGCACATGACGACAAAGCACAAACTGCAATGGGATGACCACCTGTGGAAAAGCAGCACACAAAAGCAAAGCCACACACCACAGTGGAAGATACCAGGCCGCACTTATTTCTCAAAAAAGGTGATACCCAAACTGTACCGTGATGTTGAAAGGCAAGTGGTGTCATCTCTGACACACAGCTTTGGGTCAAGGGTCCATCTGACCACGTGGTCTGCAAAGCACGGTCAGGCCTGCCCGAAGTCTAAGTCAGTCCTCACACACAGCATCTCTGCCTGCACGCCGTGTGACTGCCTGCCTGAAGACTACTGTAAGTCGCTCCCCACACAGCATCTCTGCCTGCAAGCCGCTTCACTGCCTTCTCCACCACCACCAACAGGGTCCAGGACTCCGGCAGATTCCTGAATTTTTAAGGCCGCTGCTAGCAGCGGCCGCTATAATAATTTTTCTGGTGCGTGTACATGCCTGCCTAATTTTTCTGGCTGCACTGCAGCTGCAACAACAAAACAAAAGGCATGTACATGTGTCAATTCTCCTTTGGGATCGTTACCTTGCCGCGGTGAAGGGGCTTGCGTATCACAATGAAGCAATGACCGACGGCTATATGAGTGTCTCGGGTGGGCACACCCAAGATAATAAGGTTGTTGCTTCATTGTGAACAGACCAAATTCGATCAGCTGGACAGTCACTGTTCTGTCATTGAGCTACCTCAGCCCGGCGACCATATGGGCAGGAAAGCCGCAATAACCTTCACTCTCGTGTGCAGTGCCTTACACAGTGAGCTTGGTCTGTCAGTGTGAAGCAGTACACTAATTACACTACCTAATTGATGTATACACATTCAAGATGTTTTAAAGTACTTTAGGCCTGCATGCAATGTGATTTCTGCCCTTAAAACGCTGCTGTGCATCAAGTCCAGATTTTTCCCCGGGACTTTTGGCGTGTATCCGATGCTGCCATGCAAAAACTCAGATGTTAGACACCTTGAAACATTTTCTCCATCACTTTTGTGGCCAGCATAAATGTTTCTAGTTTTCAAAGTTCGCCTCCCCATTGAAGTCTATTGCGGTTCGAAAAGTTTGCGCAAACCGAACTTTTTGAGGAAGTTCGCGTTTGAGGTTCGCGAACCGAAAATCAGAGGTTCGAGCCATCTCTACTAGACATCTTCTCATAGGGGGGTTCTCAGGGTTTTCTTTCTTTTTAAAAGTACTTAGTGAATGGCAGTTGCTCTGTCCAACTTCCAAAGAAGTGTGCGGTGAGCAGCAAGACTGGCCAGCATCTTTGTATTAATCATTTTCAGGGAATGTCTTTATAAAGAATAAAGGCCATGCTGAGAATCCCCCATGAAGAGATGGACTAGCTCAAAACCTGTCGGCAATGTCAGATTTCTACTACCTACTGTAAGTGACAGCAACATGGGAGAAAAGTAATGTATGGCTCATTTTACTCTGGGAAAAATGCACTTCTTACATGTATGCGTTTTAAATTTTAAGATTTTTGCGACCGTTCCTCTTTGATTGAATCACATGGGCTGAACACTCCTGTTTTCTATGCCATGGCTATCAGAAACTTGTAGGCTTTTTTGGGTCTAGATATCTCTGAAACTAAAGCCTCAAATGAAACTAGCTAGACCTCAACTGAGGCTATCATTTAAGACCATCTTGGCCAAGATTGTAGTGTGTGTACAGCTTCCCTACAGCCTTGCGCAGGTATCCACTGTAACTAAATGACTAGCGCTGTGCAGGTGTATAACAATATCCCCCACGACCCCTGCCAGGGTCCGGTACTGTAAGTATTGCAGATCAGCAGCAGAGTTATATGATACCTATATACAGCGACAAGACAGCTCCTCTTCACTCCTCTTCATTGTACAAGCAACATTTAGCCAATCACTATGCGTCTTTCATCCCTGTCACATGACATGACTGGCTGTACATTGCTTGTACACTATAGAGGAGTGAAGAAGCCCTGTCCTGCTGCCAGAAGCAGGTAAGGTATAATGCCCTGATGCTGCTCTGCATTACGCTCAGGAGCACCCTTCCCCTCCACGTAATGGCTAAATACTGTGTTTTGCCTAATATATCTCTACAGAGGAGCCTGGCACAGTCTAGTTATGCGAACAGAACAAAAGACTGGGTCTCGACCTGGATTTATGCAATTATAGCTTGATTTATTAGTAGCACAGCCACTAGATAGCACAACGTTTCGGCACGCAGGCCTCTATCAAATGCGTTTGAGCATTTGATAGAGGCCTGCGTGCTGAAACGTTGTGCTATCTAGTGGCTGTGCTACTAATAAATCAAGCTATAATTGCATATATCCAGGTCGAGACCCAGTCTTTTGTTCTGTTCACATTGGATTTTGACACCTTGCTGGGATCCGGGTGTTGGCTGGTTGACTCCCTGGTTGTGAAAAGAGTTGTGGTCTGAGCGATTGGGCAAATTGTTTTTTTCTGTGTGGACAGTCTAGGTATGCCCCTGGCACAAAGGGATGACTCCTACTCATTCACTCCCTGTCAAGCCTGCTTCCCTCTCCACAGAACAGCACAGACCCGCCCACTCATGGGCTCACCAGCAGGAAATTCAGAGAAATTACTATTTTGTCAGATCCAACATAATCCTGTCAATATACTGTATGTGTGAGGGTACACTGAATTCAACACTGACTCAGAATTCTTATGTGTAGGAAACCATTTTTAAATACTGGCAGATCATCTACAAGGCATTTTAGGCAGTTGCCTAGGGCCTGGAGATAGACTAGGGGCCCGGTGGATGCTCGACCATACCAAATCTTATTTAAAGTGAATCTCTAAAAAAAAAAAAAACAGCCCCTAGGGGGTACTTACCTTGGGAAGGGGAGACCTCTGGAACCTAATGAAGCTTCCCCCGTCCTCTTCACCCTCCGGGATCCAGAGCTGCCAGCCCCCGAAACAATCAACTAACAAGCCTGTCAGCTGTGGTGCAGTAGCAGCTGCAATATTTACCTTCCACGCTCCTGCACAGTCGCAGTAGCGGCTTTCCGATGGGCTCTGGCAAAGATAGCCAAGCCCAATCGGGTCCGCTCTACTGTGCAGGCACGAGTCACCTGCGCAGTAGAGTGGGCCTGATCAGGCTCGGCTATTTCCGCTGGAGCCTATTAGAAAGCCGCTACTGCACCTGCACAGGAGCCAGGAATGTAAAGATTGAAAGATTGCCACTGTTCAGGGGCTGCCAGCGATGGATCTTAGAAGTTTTTTTTTTTTTTACAGATTCTCTTTAACCACTTGAGGACCCACCCTTTACCCCCCCCCCCCCCTTAAGGACCAGCGCTGTTTTAGATGATCTGTGCTGGGTGGGCTGTGCAGCCCCCAGCACAGATCAGGGTGCAGGCAGAGCGACCAGATCGCCCCCCTTTTTTCCCCACTAGGGGGATGATGTGCTGGGGGGGTCTGATCGCTCCTGCCTGCCTGGGTGTTGTGGGGGGGGCACCTCAAAGCCCCCCTCCGTGGCGAAATTCCCCCCTCCCTCTCATCCCTGTCCCCCCTGGCAATCTGGGCTGCACAGGACGCTATCCGTCCTGTGCAGCCAGTGACAGGCTATCCCCTGTCACATGGCGGCGATCCCCGGCCGCTGATTGGCCGGGGATCGCCGATCTGCCTTACGGCGCTGCTGCGCAGCAGCGCCGTACAATGTAAACAAAGCGGATTATTTCCGCTTGTGTTTACATTTAGCCTGCGAGCCGCGATCGGCGGCCCGCAGGCTATTCATGGAGCCCCCCGCCATGAATTGACAGGAAGCAGCCTCTCGCGCAAGCGGCTGCTTCCTGATTAATTAGCCTGCAGCCGGCGACGCAGATGTGCGTCGCTGGTCCTGCAGCTGCCACTTTGCCGACGCGCGGTATGAGTGCGCGGTCGGCAAGTGGTTAAATAAGTCAGGTGATCATCAGCGGTGGGCAAAAACTGCTATCTTGCACAGGGCCCCATTTCATGTTAATCCTTTTCTAAATATTGGTAAACATCACTTTTTGGTTGCAAAATGGAGAGCGGTCACTGCACCTGGGTACAAATGAGAGAAATGTATGCAGGGCCTGTAGGACTCATTTAATGCTGTCACATGAAGAAAAAAAAAACATTATCAATTCATTGTAATTAGAGCTAAACAAATAGATTTGTCAAATTGTTGCCGCTTCGTGCTTTACAATCTAATTTGTGCATTCCTGAAAAGACAGTGAATTCAATTCCACCGTCAATAAGCCATTATCCTAACCATTAATTAGAATCATCAAGTGATTTGTTTTTTTGGTTTCCCTCCCTTGCCCTCTGCATCATTCTAATGCCTAATGCTAGTGTGCGCAAGCAGGCATCCGCTCAGATGGAAGAGAGAAATATGGAGACACATTTATGATTATATGGTACATGCACCATGCTGGAAATATGGCTGGGCATGTGAGCCCAAACAGCAAGGCGCATTAGCAGCTCTCAATTTGTGAAATCTTCTGTTTTCTCAGTTTGATACTGTTACTAATTAATAAGTTATATTTAGAAACAGGAATAGGAGACATTAAAAGGCTATGTTTTTCTTTTCCTGCAGTCTCTTCATCCAAATTGTTCTGATTAACCTCCTTGGCGGTAACCCCGAGCTAGGGTTGGGGCGGAAAACCGCAGCTCAGAGCGGTAATCCCGACCTACACTCGGGGTAGCTGCCGGAAGGCTCTATGCAGAGCAATGCACGCAGCGGGAGCGTTTGTACATTCCTCCCAGGGATCCCGACGTCGGAGGCCATTCTTCTTCCTCTCCTCTGGGGCTCTGCTTCCTCTTGGTGAGATCGCCGCCTGTCGTCATGATGACAGCCGGCATTCTCACTTTAGAGTTGCAGCGCTACCCAGAGGATGGAGGCATAACTGCAGCACTAGAGCCAGGAAGGTGATTGATTGCTGGGGCTGTGCAAATCTCTCTGGCAGCATGATTGATTTTTTCCAGGTTTTTGGGTCTGAAAGGGTGCCAAAAAATCGTACCGCTTTCAGACCCTAAAATCCGGAAAGAACCATACCGCCAAGGGAGTTAAAGGATAACTTATGAGAGAGGTTAGGTATATGAAGGCTGGCATATTTATTTCCTTTTAAACAATACCAGTTGCCTGGCTGTCCTGTTGATCTATTTGGCTGCAGTAGTGTCGGAATCACACACCTGAAACAAGCATGCAGCTAATCTTGTCAGATCTCACAATATGGTTAGAAAAACCTGATCTGCTGCATGCTTAGTCAGGGTCTATTGCTAAAAGCATTGGAGGCAGAGGATTAGCAGGACAGTTGGGCAACTGGTATTGCTTTACCTCCTTAGCAGTAATCCTGAGGCAGGCTCGGGACGGAAAGCTGCAGAACAGGGTGGTAATCCCGTGCCTGAGTGAGTTTCATGCAGGAGCTGCTGCAAACCTCTCTGAGGTACATTTTTCTTCTTGTTTTTAGGGTTAAAAGCTTGTGAAAAAATTGTATGGCTCTTAGACCTTAAATCTGGAATTAATCACAACGTCAGGGAGGTTAAAAGGAAATGCTGTAAATATGGCAGCCTTCATATCCCTCTTACTTCAGTTGTCCTTTAAGTAATAAAATGACCCAGCGACATTATTGTCTAACTATGTTAGTGTAGAATACTCAGTTAGCTCAAGGTACCTCAAGGATATTGTAAGAGACTCAGGCCCATATGCAAATATTTTTTTTCACCTGAGTTATCTCCTAGGAGATAAATTTCATCTTCCCTGTAAACTAAATTTTCAGCATTTTATAATTGAAAAAGTACGGTACTTAAAAGTTGGGAACAAATTGCTATCAAATTAATTTTGAGTAATTTCTTGCTTGCTGGTGACTTAAAAGGCATTTTATGACAAGTTGTAAAAATATCACCTAGGGGAAAAGTCAGGTGAAAAAGTGAATTGCATATGGCCCTCAGGCCCATATGCAATTCACTTGTTCACCTGAGTTTTCTCCTAGGAGATAATTTTTCATCTTTGATTTATAACTTTTTAAGATTTTGCAATGTAAAAAAGTATCAAAAGTTAGGTGAAAAAGTACCATAAAAAATATTTTGAGTATTTGTTTGCTTGTTGGTGATTTAAAGGCCATTTTATTGACAAGTTTGAAAATGTCACCTAGGAGAAAACTCAGGTAAAAAAATGAATTGCATATGGGTCCTGATGTCTCACCATCAATGGTTGTAATAGACAAGATCCTAATTCGGGCTTAAAATTAAATCAATTATTAAAATTAAATCAAATAAACTAACTCAGAGAGTAAATTTTGACGCATTTTGCAAGGTCCAACCTTGCTTCCTCAAAAGGGTGATAAGGCATTGCTTACAAGTAGCGTTGGTCAGGTCTAGGAGAACTCATAAAGAAGCATGTTAACATTTTGGTCAGGTGATAGATATGTAAGTCTCTGATTTGCTAGATATAATCATGTGCTAAAGCAGATCAGAGCTTTGCAAATCTATCAGCTGATCAAACAAATCACATGCTTCTCCATGAGTTCTCCTAGACATGACCATCACTACTTACAACATTGCTTGCTGAACAACTGAATTTGAATTGCATTTACGTCAATGGTGCCATCGTTTGCAGTTAATAGCAAAGCACCCATACATGCTAGGTATGTTAAGGAGAACAGAGGGGACAAAGGAATTTTGTTTTTAAAAACCTGTAGTTAGCCTAAACCAGAGCTATAATAAACCACATTATTCATGGTATTGGTGGGCTCTGGAAGAAAGCGATAGCAAAGCGTTTCCCTCTCCCCTGGAGCCCTTGTCCAATTTATGTATAAGGGGATCATCCCCACCTCACCCAGAAGGAGAGTGGGGGTAGCTCCTACCACACCTGTGGGTGTAGGTCCTTGCGGGCTAATGGTGGCATCTGGGGGACATCTTTAACAAGTGGACGCCCAGATGCCCATTTGCTCCTCAAATAAAATGTACAACAGAAGGAAATGGCAGCACTTTCAAATATAGGCTGCACCCGAATTGACTAGATGTGCAGAGCCCAAACAGGGCAACTTACACAACTTGCATTCAAAACAAATGCAGCAAAGGAGGAAATTGGCTTCAAAAACAGCCTGTGCACAGATTGCTCAATACTAGACTCTTCCACGATGATGACGTGCCCTTTCGGAAGAGACCTAACACTAACTGACATTTAAACATATTTAAAACCTGGGGCTGCTACCTCTTAAATGGTCTACACATTTCTTCCAAAGAACAGCAAGAAATAGGCAGCGCTCCTAGGCTGCAAATGAAATGAAACCAACAGAGGTACTGTGCAGATCCCCCCAGGGGCTTATACACACCTTGAATGCAAATCAGATGCAAACTAAGCACTAATCCCTAATCGAAATAAATTGAATGCAAACTGATACACATGAATACAGCTAGCCAAAAGTAGACTTACATTTTGTACAACAGGAGGAAAGCAGCGCTTTCAAATACAGGTGAATTGGGTATTTTTAATGGGTATTTTATAATCTCTTACCCACCCTGTTTTACAATGTTGTGCTCTGCAGATTTAATGGCTCGAAGCCATACAACTAAGCACGGAAATAAATCCCCCCTCCCCACCTTTTCTGCCCATCAACAAAGTTTAGAAGGCTAGTATCTTCCCTTGACCACATTTTATCTTGATCCCGTTCTGCCAAAGCAGCAGGTAAGTATTAAACTACTCCACTGTGCTACTCTGCAGAAGGGGGAGGAGCTGCCCCCAATGTTCCCCATAGTTATGTACAGCAGGAGACATTGGCAGCGCTTCCAAACAGAGGCTGCACCCGAATTGACTACCTGCAATAAATGTGCAGAGCTCCACAATTGTGGACTAAAATACACAACATGCATTCAAAACAGGTACAGCAAAGGAGGACGTTAGCTAGCTTCAGTATAAATAATATGTGCACAAATTATTCCCTACTCCCCACGGCGGTGACGGGTCCTCTCAGGAGAACACCTACCGCTAGTCCCCATCAGGGACGGATCTAGGGGGGGCAGATGGGTCTCTTGCCCCAGGCGCAGTTTGTTGAATTCTTAAAAAGGCGGCAAAACCTGACCTTTAGGTGCCAAAACTGGATGGGGAATGGCAGCTTAGGCGCCAAAACCTGACCTTTAGGCGCCAAAACTGGATGGGGAGTGGCAGCTTAGGTGCCAAAACCTGACCTTTAGGCGCCAAAACCTGACCTTGCCCCAGGCGTAACTTGGTCTAGATTCGTCCCTGGTCCCCATAGTTATGCCACTTAGTTTGAGGCTGTTTAATAAATGTTAAATCATAATAGACAATTCGGCCCTCCACTTAGACAATGTTTTAAATTTTGGCCCCTTCCATGATTGAGTTTGACACCCTTGACCTAATGTTAATCTGCAGGGAGTTGGGAACAGTTGGAAGCAGCAGTAAAACTCTCACAGAGATGTCTCTCATAGACCTATCACAGAGATGCCTGAGAGGAGGAACCCACAGATATTCTATGCTTCGCAAAATAGACACAGCTCTGCCTGGTAAGACATGGAAGGCAGTACAGAAATAGTCATTATTAACCCTGTTTTTTCCTTTTAGTCTTTTTTGCTAGGGCTAAAATTATTTTGGTTTAAGACATTTTCTATTTCGAGAGCAAAACAGAATTCAAAATCAGTTACTTAAATTAGCAAGGGAAATTTTCTAGCAGAAATAACAGCTATAACGATTTCCTATTTAAAGAGAGTCTGAAGCCTCTGAAAATGACCCTTTTTTGAAAACACAGGCCCATATGCAATTCACCTTTTTTCCCGATTTACCTCCTAGGACAGTGGTTCCCAACCTTTTTGAAGTTGTGACACATCACGCCAGATGCTCAGATCTCTGTGACACATCCCATATGTATAATAGAAAAATACTATTAATAACCACAAATGGATGGAAAGAGTGCATTATCCTGAATACAATTAAAAATGAAGGCTAGAACCTTTTAGGAATATTAATAAAAACAATCAGTGGGACAGTTAGCCACCCTCCATTTAGAATGATCGCACAGTACCGACAATTTGCACCATGCGTTATAGACACAGTACCCCCCCTTCAAAAAAAAAAACGCCCTCAGATTCAGTATAGGTAAATAGCCAGGTATAGTTGCCCCCAGTATAGAATCTCATGTGTAGGTGCCCTCAATATAGGTAGCCAAGCATAGGTGCCCCCAGTATAGGAAGTCAGTTGTAGGTCTCCCCCCACAGGTAGCCAGACGTAAGTGCCTCCAGTATAGGTAGCCAGGAGTAGGTGCACTCCCTCAGTATAGGTAGCCAGCTATAGGTGCCTCTAGTAAAGGAAGTCAGGTATAGGTGCTCTCAGTATAATTAGCCAGCTATAGGTGCTCCCTTGGAAGCCTGCGCCCTGAGCGACCACACCAGTCGCTCAGGTCAAAGGCCGGCTATGTGAGGGTCAACAGATAGTGAATACCATCAGCAGATTGTGAAAGTAAACCCTCACATTACAAGGAGGTGGTAAAATTGGTCAGTGAGTGGTCATATTTGAAAGTGTGTACCAGGCTTTAGTGTTAACACAGAAGAAGGTATAAATACATCTGCTTACCTCACTCTGGGATTGCACAGTGTTTTCAATAGCAAAAATCATTTTTGGGCAATTTTTAAAAGACACCTGAAGTGAGAGGAATATAACGGCTTGCACATTTATTTGCTTTTAATCTAAATTGCCCGGTTGTCCTGCTTACCCTCCGCCTCTAGTACTTTTAAAATAACTGAGGTGTAAGACCTATGGAAGCTGCCATATTTATTTTCTTGTAAACAATAATCATCTGCTATCCTACCTGACTTTTCTGCAGGGAAAATATATAGTGGCGGCTGATCAACAGTCCGCTGGTCGAAGTACTTAAAGTGAACCTTCAGACTAAAAAAATTACTCAGCAGCACTGAAAAGGCTCTTTAACAGTTTCACAGCATCAGAACTTTGTTTTTCTTACCTAAGTCTCATTTTTAGCTGCACAGTTGAAAACTGCCAGGGCAATTTTCCCCTGATGCTGACGCAAAGCATGATGGGATTTCTGATGTTCATTCGGATTCCGCAGAAATGCAATTTCTGCATTTCTGATCGAAAATTGCATTCCCGCATCGGAATTCGGAAATCGTTAATACAAGTGCGGTAGGTGGATTTTTGCAGAAATCGTGGACATTTTTCCGAAATTTCCACCAACTTTAACATTGATTTTCTCAAAAACTACAAGGTCTTTTTGAAAGTTTTTTTTCCCTCTTATTCCCATTCTTCTGCTCAACATACCCTGAAAATTTGGTGTTTCTAGCACCTATGGGGGCTTTGCTATTAACCTCTAAATTCAACGGCCATTGACTGTAATGTAAAATGCGAAAATCAGCATTACCAATGTGGGGTATGCTGCCGATTTTAGAGGTTATAGCAAAGCCCCCATAGGTGCTAGAAACACCAAACTTTCAGGGTATGTTAAGCAGAAGAACAGGAACAAGAGGGAAAAAAATCAAATAGACCTTGTAATTTTTGAGAAAATCAATGTAAAATTTGGAGGAAATTAGCACGAAAATCTGCATCGAAATCGGTAGCGGAAAGCGGAATCGGCAATGGCGAAATGCCATTTTAGTATTGGAATCTGTTGCACCACAGGGCAGCTGATGAGGTGTAAACTGTTCATAGGCTTTGAAACGCACCACGTTACAGTGTGCAAAAAAGTGTCCATTACAACACAATGTAAGAGGGTAATGTAAAAGTACCATGTAAAAATGCATGTATAAACACACCTGCATCTCCGTTGAGATATATTATGTGTGTTGCACATGCATTTTTGAAAATTATGCAGCAAGTTAAGCACAATGTAAAATGCACATATAGGCATTTTTTACATGCAGCCCATAGACTTGCATTAGCGTTTCTGCCAAGTATGTTCCCTACCTCAAACTAATCCTACCTTCTAATGCTTAAACCTCGCCCTCCAGTACCTGCTTATTTCTGCTGATCAGCTACCCTACTACAAACCAGTATAGTTTCTCATTGGCTACTTATGTATTAACCAAACTCACCACCTGGGCGCCCGATTACTGATACTTGGCATTGGCTTCAATTAGTCGCCTGCCGAGCCACGCGCCCAAATCACCTGCTTTTACATGTATCACATTCAAGACCTCTTACGGATCAAGCATCACATACAATAATTTCACCTGCTTGGATGCTTCAAGTGTTTCATTTAAACGTTGTAGAGTGAAGAACATAAAATGTAACCTGTGGACACTAGATGGCAGTGCCTTGCAGCATACAGAACAGAGGAAAAAAAATACTTATACTGCATTTTTCTTACATACCTTCCTCAAGTTGTTCTGATACCATTTAGAAGAAGGCAGAAAGCAGTCTCTGCAGGCCATCATCGTAATAAAAAGTTTGTGCGCGCTCTTCTGAGATGCTAACAAATCAAAGAAGTCTGAGAAGATCTATTCCCCACACACAAAACAAAAAAGAAAGCTTTATTTATAGTCAAGTTAATTAAAGGATGACTCTATTTGAACTACCAATCAGGGATCAGAGGGTTAGGTTAATTTAGTCTGGAATTTAAAAAGACTACTGTGTCCCCAATCCTCTAATTTGCTCCTTGAAAGTCTGGCCGACCCGTGGATAACACAATATCATGGCCTTTTCATGCATTTCACTTCCATCATATTTGCATATGGCTGAAGCATAGTCCAATAAAGAGGATGCTTAGAGGGAATACATTCCAGTAGCTGACAGTGAATGAGAACACATAGAAGCACCAGAATAATAAGGTATATAAATGGAAAAACACAGAGGCTTACTGGTTATTGCTCTCGCCTTGCAGCACTGGGTACAACGGTTCAAATCCCAGCCAGGGCACTATCTGTACGTTGTTTGCAGGTTCTCCCCTTGTCTGTGTGTGTTTCCTCCAGGCACTCAAGTTTCCTTCCACATCCCAAAAGCATACAGATAAGTTAATTGGCTCCCCCCTAGATCGGCCCCAGACTATGATACATACACGATATAGACATATGACGATAGTAGGGATTAGATTGTGAGCCCCTCTGAGGGATAGTTAAAGGGGAACTTCAGCCTAAACAAACATACTGTCATCAAGTTACATTAGTTATGTTGATTAGAATAGATTGGTAATATAATCTCTTACCCACCTTGTTTTAAAAGAACAGGCAAATGTTTGTGATTCATGGGGGCTGCCATCTTTGTCATGGGGGCAGCCATCTTTTTGGTTGAAAGCAGGTGACAAGGAGCAGGAGACACAGTTCCAACTGTCCTGTGTCCTGATCACCCCTCCCAGCTGCACACACTAGGCTTCAAATGTCAAATTAAAAATGTAAAAAAAAAATTGCACCAAAACACCAGAACGAGAACAACAAAATCAGAAATCCCATCATGCTTTGCACAGCATAAGGGGAAAACTGCCCGGGAAGTTTTCTTCTGTGCAGCTAAAAATGAGGCTTGTATAAGAGAAACAAAAAGTTATGATGCTGTGAATCTGTTAAAGAAACACAAAGCCTTTTGAGTGCTGATGAGTCGATTTTTAGTCCGGAGGTTCACTTTAAGTGATAAGACAATATACTCTGTACAGTGATGCGGAAAATGTCACTGCTATATAAATACTAAATAATAATAATAACAACAAAGTCCACTGCACAACAAGTATACAATATCACTTATTTCCTTCAGAATGTAATCACCAGCCACTTTAGCTGGAGGGTGCGCTGTTACATAAAGATCACTGTTTCAAGCAATTAACTAGTATTCAAATCTAATGAAGCTTCAACCTCTCATGTATTAAAGTGTACCTGAGACGACATGTGACATGATGAGATAAATTGAGTATGTACAGTGTAAAAGATTAATAACCAGACTGATTTACTTGCTTTATTTTGCTGACTGAAAGAGTTAATTTTTAGACATGGAAGTGACAGCTTCTGTCTTGGTACCTTGTCTGTCAAGAATATAGTAAACATCACTGATAAGCAAAGTACAACCATAAAAGGTTTCCTGGCAGAATATAACTTCTAAGAGCATAAGGAGATAGTAAAAGGTCAATAGTTCATTCATTTTTACTTTGGGACACTTAATAGGCTGCCAATGAGAGACAACAATACAGTCATTCTACTTTGTAAATCTTTAAATATAAAATAAATATATACCGGTATACATTAGAGTCTGCAAACCTTGATTGATCACTTGTTAGTACAAATCAGTATAAGAAATATAAAGGGCGCAGTGTATAAATAATAACTTATATCATAGAAAAGACACGCATGCTGTTTACATGGGTGTTCCCTGCTGGTGTTTTTGTAAATACACTTTTTTGAGCATTTTGCAAATATCAATATAAAGGTGGCCACACACGATACAATAAAATGATCCAATTTTACGGCAATTCGATAAAAACGATCGTAGCTCCCGAAAAAATCGAAAGCTTTTTTTTCATTCGCCTGAAAAATCCGATCCGATTTCCCGTTTTCTTCGATTTTTATCGATCCGGAATGCCAGATATTTTTCTTCAATCTTTCTAAAGATTGTATGGTGTGTGTTAGATTGTCAATTTATTAATATACACACCCTAGCAATTTTGTCAGAGTTTCCAATCATTTTTTATCATAATTGGGGAAAAATTGAACATACGTGAGCGGTACATTGGTCATATTTTTGAAATGTTACAATCAGTCAGCAAAATTGATTGCAATTCTTAAATTGAACAGATATTTAAAAAATTGTATGGTGTGTGGCCACCTTAAGTATTGCAAACTACATTATGCTGGTGTGCGTGTCTTTTCTATGATATAAATATACAATAAAACCATGCGATATATAAAATAGGCCATTTATAGGAGTAGGAGGATAAATACAATTGTTTATCTCATCAGTCTATTTTCACCTCTGGTTCACTTTATCAATAAGAAATGTCCCGGAGGTTACAACCTTCTCAGTGCTCTCTAATGGCGATCACCACCTGATCTAGTGATGAGCGTAATGATCTAATCACGAGTTCGCAAAATTATGATTACTGCCATAATCGAAAATTCATACTTTTGGTGCAGTATTTTGTAATTCCAATCGTTTTTCGTAAACATGATCATTTCCGTAATGGAAACAAATCAGAATTTCATGTTTAACGCGAAACTCTGCTGTTCTCAAAATTGTGTCCCAGTCCAGAGTCTCCTTATACATTTAAAGTGACAGCACGTGCAGGGACCTTTGCATTATCAGATATTGCAAGGCCCAAAACCAAGTGTCTCAGCATGCATGACCGCCAAGTGCACCTTGGCAAAGAGCACCTTTTTTAGTGGCTGCAAGTAGAGTCTCCTGATACATTTAAAGCGACAGCACATGCAGGGACCTTTGCATTATCAGTAACAACAATGAATACGTTTTCCTGAGTTTAGTAATTACCGTACTTAAATTTGCATAATTACTATTAAAAATGAAATTACGTCCATTTTCGTAACTAAAATAACTTAATTTCTATAGAAAACATGAAATTATGAAATATTGCGTCAAACGTGAATTTGCGCCGAATCTCGAAAGTACCAGATGGAAATTACGCTTATGGAATTCCAAATTACGGTTTGTAGGGCAATAATGAAATTATGAATTTGCGTCATAGTGGTAAATTCATGGCCGTAATTTCCGAAACGCAAAATTACGCAAATTTCGGCTCCACACTACCTGGATCTTACTGAGAGACACAAGTGTCTCTACCAACAAGTTCAATCCCTCCACAGGAACAGCACTCAACAAATATGCAGACCTGTATTACAGACAGGGCCGGGTGAAGTAACAATTGGGCCCTAGGGCAAAATTAGCCTGGGGGCCCCCCAACAGACACCCCCTGACCGAAAAGCGTCATTAGAGGCCCTTTGTTGCAGCCAAATTTTCCTCCTGGGCCCCAGAGCTGGCTGCTGACCCTCCCCCAATCACCTCCCAACTTAACAGACTCTGCAGAGTCCCTGGGGAGCAACAGTTAAGATGGGGGAGGTACACCTTGGAGGCTCCTACAGGCTCTGGGGCCCTGGGGCAATTGCCCATTTTTTCCTATGGTAGGTCCGGCCCTGATTACAGAGGTCTATAATCATCTAGAAGGCATCCAGGTGAGATGGAATCCTCCCTCTAGGACCATGTACATAGCGTACCCTCAGCAGTATGCTTTAAATTTGTGCGTTTTCAGTGTACATCCCATACCCCCCTCTTCCTTATGTGTAGCCGCTTTCTGGTGTCCCCGATTATGGACTGCACCATCCCTATACCCTAAGCTAGTCATATATTTCAGCCTTTCGGTGCCTCCTATACGTTGTCCCAACTTCCCAGTGCCTCATTAGCGTGTTTATGCTTTCTAATGAGTTTCAGCTGTCCAATGCCTCCCTTTCTGTTTTGCAGCTTTGCAGTCCACTCTGTGAAATGTATTGGCATTCCAGTGCTCCTCATGGAGTGTCTCAGCTTTCTGGTGCCCCCATTAGAGGGTGCCAGCATTGCATGGCCCCATGTAGAGTGCCACTGCTTCCATGTGTCTCCTGTTGTGTGTTCCCAGCTGTCCAGCACCCCCATTAGTGTGTTCCTTCATGTGCACAGACAGTGAAGGCTATGAGAAGAGATCAGCCATGAAAAGTTCTGTTCGTACCATAGCCAGCACCGGCTCTGAGTCTAAGTATTCTCTGAATATGAGATCACAGACATATAGCAGAAGTGTAGATGATTCATGGGAAGAAGTTACAATATTTGCCACCCGCGGTAAAAAAATACATTTGCCTTTGAGCTCCAAGGCCGGTTCTAGCTACTATGGGGCCCTGGGGAAAAAGTAGCTTGCCCCCCACGTCCATGACACCCCCTTCCAACCAAATCACCCCAGGGATCCTGAGCCGGCTGCCAAGCCTGATCCAATCCTCCCCGTCATTCAATGTCCATTATATGTCCCCTAAAAAGCATTTTTGGGGTTCCCATTATTCACCACCTCTTTTTCCTATACAGAGTAAACACACAGCAACCCCGCTGTTATGGGTCACCATAGCTGGAGGGGAGGAGGGCCACCTTATGGGGTCCTCACAGGCTCTTGGGCCCTGGAGCATTTGCCCCCTTTCCCTCTATGGAAGCACCGGTCCTATTTGAGCTGCAGCCATCACACTTTCTTGCTCGCCGCACGTGGCAAGTTTACTGCATTAGGCTCAATATTTGGTGCATCATTAACTGTTATAGTAAATTAGTGTTTAGTCTGTTCAAAGTTCAGTTCAGCACTTGAGACAGAGTGACAAAGGTATTTGGCTTCAGCTGGGAGCTATGGAGTGAAATGACAGTCCTTAGATTGGTAATATTTGCTTACTACTACAGAAGCACACAGGGAGTTCCTCTCTGGCCAAGCCCTCTCATCTTCCCTCTGGCTTTGGAAGTGTAATAGGTGTAGTTGAGTACTTTTTACTGCCAACTCTCTGTGTTATGACATATTGGCAGGAGGATATCAGCTCCAAAGGTTCCTTATGGTGCAGAGATTAGGTTAGAGTTAAAGGGAATGTCCAAGCAAAATAAAAAATTGGGTTTCACTTACCTGGGGCTTCTACCAGCCCCATGCAGCCATCCTGTGCCCTCATAGTCACTCACTGCTGCTCCAGTCCCCCGCTGGCAGCTTGCCGACCTCGGAGGTCGGGGGCCGCATTGCGTACATTTTTCGCATTCCCGCTAGTGCAGGAACAATAACACAAACATTTTTACGCGTTACTGGTTCAATGCGTAAAAATTTATTTATTTTACGCATTGAACCAGTAACGCGTAAAAATGTATGTGTTAATGTTCCTGCACTAGCGGGAATGCGTAAAAATGTACGCAATGCGGCCCCCGACCTCCGAGGTCGGCAAGCTGCCAGTGGGGGACTGGAGCAGCAGTAAATGACTACGAGGGCACAGGATGGCTGCATGGGGCTGGTAGAAGCCCCAGGTAAGTGAAACTCATTTTTTTATTTTGCTTGAACCTTCCCTTTAAATGTTTTATGTGTAAATATATAGGTTGCAAAATTATAATGACAAGGGTCAAATTATAAAATATTTGTAAATAATCTGATGGTGCTTGGAAAAACGCACTGACCTTAACTGGTAGTGTGCTTAATGGGAATTTGCTGTTTATTTTGGTTTAGGAATGGTCTGCTCAACTCCATCTGCTTTTGTTAGGTCATTGTTGAATTTTAAAGCTTCACCTTAGGAACTAATAAACACAATAACCAATTTTCTTATACTAGCCAGGGCCAGTTCTAAACTTTTTGCTGCTTGAGGCAAACTTGTGAGGATGCGCCCCTACCCCCTGATTTGGAATGATCACACAGCACCTGAAAATTTACTCTGCTTCATTTAGTGTTCTCACATGACATGCTGCAGCTCAACACAATAGCACACTGGCTGGCTGTGAGTCTGTGACAAACACACTGCTCACACTCAGCCACTTCATTCCTCCTCAGGAAGATACACATAGTACAAAAATGCTGACCCTGAAATCTCTGCGCCTGATGCAAATGTTTCACCTTTCTTCATGAGAGAACCGGAGCAAGAAAAGTGATCCCTCAGCTCTACCGCAAAGTAATAGATATACCAGGGAGTCAACCAGTTCACACCTGGATCCCTCTTAGGTGTGTAACATTCACAGCAACAAAGACAGAATGACTGGGTCTCCACCTGGATTTGTGCAAAAATGCTAGTTTATTGTACCATAGTAATAGAAAAAACACACGACGTTTCTGCCAGCAGCCTTTATCAAGTGTTACACACACAGAGTGAAAACCCACATATATATCATGAGAGAACCGGCCCTGATACTAGCAGTTTCACCAAACCAGGGTTAAACACACATAGTTAGTTTGGTTGAAAACAGGCAACGATCCATCAAGTCCAATCAGGAGAAAAAGAATAAGAAATAAATTTGTAACATTTCTGTCCTTTACCATCACATATCCCATTGGTGGTTTACTGCTCACCAGAGTTCATGAAACAGCCCCCCAGAAGCTCGCCATGCGGTGAGCCTGGATGCCAAACCTGCGCAGAGAGATTGACCCACCCTCCATGAAGAGTGGCAATGGGGAGTGGTGGGTTTGAGTCTACATGAACTAGGGGCTTTAAAGGGATGCTGAACAGTGAACAAAAAAAACATCCAGACTTACCTGGGGCTTCCTCCAGCCCCCCATAGCCTGCGAGGTCCCTCGGAGTCCCCTGGGTCCCCTCCATGGTCCCGCTGGCGGATCAGGTAGGCGTGCGACTTTGTCCTTCAGTCTTTCAAGTACTGCGGATTTGCGCGTGAACGGGCTGCACAAGCATGACTTTGCCTGAAGTCACACATCTACTGGAGCCGCCATCAGGACCATGGAGGGGAACCAGAGGATGCCGAGGAACCTTGCGGGCTACAGGGGACTGAAAGAAGCCCCAGGTAAATCCAGATTTGTTTTTTTGTTCACTGTTCACCCTTTAAAAGTTGCTGCAGAATATGTCAATAGTGATACATGCAGTTCTATGAACAATGAGATGATATAGATAATATACAATTAAACAGCTAAGCCTTTTAAAGTGAATGGTTACCGATTTAAAAATAAAAAAGTCAGATACTCACCTAAGGAGAGGGAAGGCTCGGTTCTAATGAGCCTTCCCTCTCCTCTCCCGGTGCCCTCAGGATCCTCTGTTCAAATCCCCTGCCACAGGGGACTTCGGAAGTCTTCGGGAGCACTCTGGCTCTCGAAGACGGCCGCTCTATACTGCGCACGCGCAAGTGCATCATAGACCCGCGCGAGTGCATCATAGAGGGCGCTCGCACATGCGCAGTATGGAGCGGCCCATCTTCTGGAGCCCAAGTGCTCCCGAAGACTTCCGAAACCTCCCTTCGGCGGGGGAAGTGGCAGTATTTGTCCGAACTGGTAGAATACTGCTATGGGGGATCCTGAGCGGGACCGGGAGAGGAGAGGAAGTCTCATTAGGACCGAGTCTTCCCTCTCCTTAGGTGAGTATCTGACTTTTTTATTTTCAGTACCCATTGGCTTTAACTGTATATAGTGGTTGAAGTTGTACATACACGCAGAGTAGTACTAGAACACAATAGGACAGCACTTTGTCCCCTTGAGCCTATAATGTAAGATGCAAGACGCTAAAGGATAATAACAATAGGTAACTGGAGTCAGTAAGCTGTGTATATGGTAATAGTGCGGCAGTCAGTAACTAGTTAAAGTGTCCTAGGTCAGATCACATGCAAACCTGATAAACTGAGTTTTTAGGTGGCATTTGAAAATGGGAAAGATGAGTGAGTGCTGAACTGGCTGTGGAAGGGAGTTCCAGAGGAGAGGGAAAACCAAAGGAAAATGACTTATGTGAGATAGAGCTTGTCTTGCCTTTTGATTGCTGCCTGCCCTTGACCTCAGATAGTCTGACCCTGCCTTTAGCTTTCATTCCATTATTTCTCTGCAGCTACCTTGTGAACAAAAAAGAGGGTCCCAGACAGTGGCGGTGGGGTCTAGGAAAACATGGGAAGCCCCTTTTCTTCAGTACAGGTGTACTTTAAAATATGTCCATGGCTAAATTGAATAGAATAGTGGGTGGAGTTTGAGGATGGTTGGAAGGTGGGGGAAGCTGACAGAATTATCTCAGCTGTACGATTCCTTTACCAGTGTTATTCAGCCATGAGGGAGCAGTGCTTCAGTAATTTAATCTGCTCAGTAAGCCATGGTTTGCAGTTAGCATGACTGTATAGAGCATGGGTATCAAACAATACACAGTGGCCTGAAACTGAAAACTGGGACCAAGTGGCTGGCCAACCTCAAAGTCTAGTTGCCACCTCTCTCCCTTATAAAGTTCCCTGGTGTTTAGTGCCCCTCTCCCTCTCCTGTACGGTTCTCTGGTGTCTAATGACATCCCCTCCTTCCCCTATACAGTTCCCTGGTGTCGAATGGTCCCCCTCCCATATATATATATATATATATATATATATATATATATATATATATATATATATATATATATATATATATATACTGTATATAGTTTCCTGGTGTCTAGTACCCCCCCCCCCTTACACTGTTTCATAGAGTATAGTGGCTCCTCTCCCTTCACCATGCAGCATCATAGTTTCAGTGCTGAGCTTTATAGGCGTGTTCAGTTGCTCACTAGCCAAATATAGTGCAAAGTGGTGAAACCACTTGCAGGCCAAATCTGATTACACTGCAGGCTAGACCTGCAGACCAGAGTTTGACATGTATGGTGTAGAGGGACAAGCAGCGCTCAATGCCAAGGTTAATGTGTTATGATAAAATGCAGCTGCTAGTTCCGGGTTGGAAAACAGGGGAAAGTGAGTAGGGGACCGGTTAAAAGTGGCAGGAGATTAAGATTGTGAATATTTTTGTACGTGTGTCTGAGCCTGTATTGCAATTGCAGCTGTAGTCAGACAAGATGAAAGAAGAGCAAATTTCAGTAGTTGGTGGTCAGAAAGTGGGTAAGGGCAGTTTGTAAAGAACGACTATCAAAGAAAATGTTTTTCTGTAAACCTGAAATACCTATAGAGCGTTTAACACCAACACTTAAATGTTTTTCAGCACAGCATGTGTGAAAAAATGCAGTGTTTACCAGCTGTTTGTAACACTTTGTGTCAGCATTGGGGTGAGGTAGAGGGTGAGGTAGAGCTGAAATGTAACCTGGCTGTAAACTACTGTTTACGTTACACTGCGTGGCATAGAGAGATACACAGACAGGAACACAGATCTTCAGCTGATGATTATTTACACACATTTGAAGCTATATTTCTGCTTTCTATCATTCTAAACAGATTCCAGTCAGAGCATTAGAGTGAAGATTGTTTCTATATGCTGGATGTGCTGGACACAGTCCTCCACAGTAATGCCCACAGTGAGAACTGTTCTCTGTAAATGTAATTTTCTTCATATAAAACACGAAAATATGTTTCTCTTGCCCTTTGATTGCTGCCTGCCCTTGACCTACCTCTTCCTCTAGATTGTAAGCCTTCAGCAGGGTACTCCTCCTTGTGTCTCCTACCTGTTCATGCACCTCCATTACTGTGCACCCATGCTATGGATCTGAGTGAACTTGACTTGCCTAATCTCCATGCTCCCATACAGTGACTGACTGACTAAGCATTATCTTGTACTCATACTGTGCTCTGTGATCTGGTTTACATGTATTCCTGTATTGTCTTATTGCTATATGTCACCCCTAAATATTGTCTGTAACCTTAACCTCCCTGTCGTTCTGGGCGAGCTAGGCTCATCCAGAGACGCCGGAGGTCACCGCTTAGGCCCCGCTGGGCCGATTTGAACAATTTTTTTTAAATACGCAGCAAGCACTTTGCTTGCTGCGTGCCTTACCCGATCGCCGCCACTCGCCGCTGATCCGCCGTTACCTGCTGCGATACAGGGCCCCCCTAGCCGAGACCCCGTGCTCTGCCTGGCCAATCGGGTCTCCCTGTGACGGCGCTTTATAAATAAGTAAATAAAAGATGAAAAAAAAGCCTTTGTATTGTTATTTGCTAGTAGAAATACAGTATATGTGGCATTTAGAATTTTAGTTAACTTTGATAGTTGTCCTTCAAATTAGATATGGAACTGAAGCAAGTAGAACCAAGTCTAGGCAGTATAGTGAAGTAATGCATTTATAAAATAAATTTTCTATTCTATTCTATTTTCTATATTTCTGTATGTGCATTTGGTATTACAACCAGAACAAAATGTTCATATGTTTCCCGGCATTACCATGAGATCTGTCTATGGCGGTCTACAGTTGTAAATGTAATGTAAGAGGCCAAGTATCACTGCATCCGCAGTGCCCACATACTCACAAACCATCTTGGAACAGCACTAGCTATACTAGCAGGGGCGTATCTGGGTAATATAGCACCTATGGCAAACACTGAAATTGCGCCCCCCTCGATCAGTCAGAGCTCCCTTCCCCCCTAAAAACAGCATATTTTCTCATTTTGTTATGATTGCCTGTGTTTTTTTGGATCGGGATATTGCTGAGGTTACTTTTTTGGAAATGTCTCTTCTTATTTTTCCCTTTAGGGGCTAATTGGACCATGCCTTGTAAGGGTTTTTTCGCCTTCCTCTGGATCAACAGGGATATGTGAGGGAGCAGGCTGGTGCTGTACTTTGTACTGGTTGAACTCGATGGACGTATGTCTTTTTTCAACCAAAATAACTATGTAACTATGTAACTATGTATTCACTCTCTGTCCTCTTTTCTAACACTAAGCCAAGTGTGCCCTATATACCTAAGTTAAGTACTACTATGTTTCCCAGATAATTGCATTAGTCTGATCTGAGGTCTGAATGAAAGAGAGGCATGGAGGCAGGCATGGTGATGCAGCACAGGAGCAATTATTGCGCCCATGATGCTGTGGCGCCCATGGCACAAGCCATGCCTGCACCCCTCTAGATACGCTTCTGTATACTAGCCTCAAGAAACATGATTGGTGACAAATACTGTGTCTGTATATTGCCTTTGCCAAGATGGTGAAAAAAAGAATATAGCTGAAAAGCGTACTGTTAAAGGATGTTTGATTTAGGATTTGAGCCTTTGACAAGGGTTCGGATGCTGGATCAAGCCAGTATGTAAAACAGTAAGGAGTCTTTGGGCAAGGTTCCCTAATGATCCTGGTCACCCCTAAAGTGAATATTACCTATTAGGCCGCTGTGCTGATAACATAAATCTTATATAACCTAATCCAAATTTTGTGTCATGCTAAGCACATCCAAATCTGAGTGCTCCTGATCTGTGTCAGCCCTTATCTGACACAGATAAGGGCGAAAAGGACATCCTTCTACTTCCACTCATAATATGTGCTTGCCATTCAATAGACCTGACGTGATGCCATGTGATTAATCCTGCCCATCCAATTCCTGTACAGTATGCCCAATCCCCTCCCCTAGTCATACACTATATCAAGCCCTCCGTGCCTCCTTCATTAGGTGGGACTCCGCTTACAGTCATAACATAAAAAATCTTGGGTAAACCCCCAACAAAGAGCACCACCCTATACTAACATACCAATTTTTATTACACAAGCCATCCTTTAAACTTCAAACATATTGGTCCTGTGATAACTAACATTTTATTTGGACTCCCTGTAGGAGGGCCACCTAAAGAAAACCTTTGTTTTTGGTAAAACACTTCACATGACATATTGTCCTGCATAAGCATTGCTTTCCTAAGAAGCACAATAGGTCTACATCTATATTGATATATTCATGACTCTCGTTTCTTCCACTGGAAGAGATCGACAGAGTGAGTGTAATAAGCTGAGGCTGGGAGCACACTCGTCTGTCGGTTTTCTGTATGCGTTTTATGCACACCAGGGGCTTAATTCTCATTTTCGCGCTCGATCGCAAATTATCATTAATTGTCACCTTGAAAACGACTGTGTTTTCGCATGAAAATTTGCAATTGCGCACAAAAATTTGAGATTGCATGCGCTAAAGCGAAAATGCGCGCGAAAACAGCCGTGATATGGGTTATTATGGTTTAGTGAATCAAGCCCTATGAGTGTCTATATGTGTGAAAACATGCACGTTTTTTCACAGAAGCTAATTTAATTGATAGAGAAAATGCTCCCAGTGCTTTATTGCTGTCTTCGATATGGAAATTCACCAAAGTGCTTGGTAAGTAGCTAATCAAGTAACAAGTTACCTGAAACAATCTGCCGGTGCCTTGTCTCAGCTGGATTGCTCATCAGCTTACATCACATCAAACGATATGGGTACAAACGATAGATCAAAAGGTATACCTTTTGTTACCAATTTGGGAAAAAATACTGAGTTAATAAAAAGTACTGTACGCAGGTTTTGGCCACTATTGAGCAATGATAGCGAATTGGGAGCAGTGTTTAGTGAGGAACCCATATTCTCTATTAGGAGAGGTAAAACCATCTATGACAGGGTGAGACATACAGACACTGCACCCCAGAGCAAAGAAAGGGGCCAGGTACTTACCCATGCCTGAATTGTAATGTGTGCAATGCTATCATCAAAGGCAATGTGGTCGGGCATCCCCATACAGGTCGTAACATTGTCATCAAAGGTAGGCATTACTGCTCTACTGCATGGGTTGTGTATGGACTTTAGTGTCCATGCGGGCTCATGTATGTAGGGGAAACCACTAGAGCAGTGAGGTCCCGTATACAGGAGCATAAAAGGGCGATTAGCAATTACGCAGAAGGTAAGCGAGGGAATTATGACACCTCTGTAGCCAGACATTTTGGTGCAGCAAGGCACAATGCGGCACAACTAAGGTGGTGCGTTTTGGAGGCTGTGACTCCCTCAAGTAGAGGTGGTGATTTAGAGAAGGTACTAAAACAGAAAGAGGCACGTTGGATCCACACTTTAGATGTGGTAGCCCCGAGAGGGATGAACGAGCGTTTGCCGTTTAAGTTCTTTTTGTAGGGTCTAAATGTAATTTTTATGCATATGTGAATGCTGTAGTAATGTGTATAATATATATATGTCGGTATGTGCATTGTTCTTAACCGCATGTTTTATTCACAGGTGGTTCTGTGGCAGTCCTTGGTGTGAAGTGCCAGTTCACGGTCAGTTTTTGCATTATCTTTATTGGTAGCCGATGAGGAGTGCCATATGACCACTGGAATTATTCTACCTTGTAACTTGAGAATATGGGGTTAATGAATTGGTGGGTGGTTCCACCATGGGTGTGGTTCCTATTTTACATGTGATTGTGTATATATATATTGGCTTTGTATGCTTCATTGCTGTTTGACACATGATGAAGGAGGTGGTTCCTCCGTAACATGTAGTGTAACTTGTTCGCTAATACATAGCACCTTGATTGCAGCCAGTGGTGTGCCGTCTCTTCTTTCTACTGTTGATCTTTATTGCTGTCTGTTTTTATCTGCATGGGGAAACACATTCAGGTGTGCCCTAGCCAATTGAATAACACAATGGTCCTCAGTTTACCTGTGCAGAAAGAGAGGAGGAGGGCAACCAAAGTTGTGCAGGGGGCAGGGGCAAATCCAGGATTTCCAAGGGGGGGGTTCCTGAAAGTGGCGTGTGGGCGTGGCCAAAATATGGTGTGGGTGGAGCCAAATACTAGCAGTTTCTAGGCTAAATTGCACCCAGGGTGAAGGCGTAAAATGCGCCCCCAACGTGGAGACACGTATAGGTGCCCGCAGTATAGGTAGCCAGCTATACGTCCCCCCCAGTATAGGTAGTCCATATAGTTGCCCCCAGTATAGGTTAGATAGGTATATGCCCCCCAGTATAGGTTAGATAGGTATATGCCCCCCAGTATAGGTTAGATAGGTATATGCCCCCCAGTATAGGTTTGATAGGGATATGCCCCCCAGTATAGGTTAGATAGGGCTATGCCCCCCAGTATAGGTTAGATAGGGCTATGCCCCCCAGTATAGGTTAGATAGGTATATGCCCCCCAGTTTAGGTTAGATAGGTATATGCCCCCCAGTATAGGTTAGATAGATATATGCCCCCCAGTATAGGTTAGATAGGTATATGCCCCCCAGTATAGGTTAGATAGGTATATGCCCCTCAGTATAGGTTAGATAGGTATATGCCCCCCAGTATAGGTTAGATAGGTATATGCCCCCCAGTATAGATTAGATAGGTATATGCCCCCCCAGTATAGGTTAGATAGGTATATGCCCCCCAGTATAGGTTAGATAGGTATATGCCCCCCAGTATAGATTAGATAGGTATATGCCCCCCAGTATAGGTTAGATAGGTATATGCCCCCCAGTATAGGTTAGATAGGTATATGCCCCCCAGTATAGGTTAGATAGGTATATGCCCCCCAGTATAGGTTAGATAGGTATATGCCCCCCAGTATAGATTAGATAGGTATATGCCCCCCAGTATAGGTTAGATAGGTATATGCCCCCCAGTATAGATTAGATAGGTATATGCCCCCCAGTATAAGATAGGTGAAGGAAGGTGCCCGCCCCCTGTGTGGGGAGAAGATTGCCCGGGGGAGAAGACAGAATAAAATGATGGAGGCGCCAGCCGCGCTAATAAGGGATGCGGGAACCGGCTTTATTCCTCGCTCCCTCCCTCCCTCTGAATGCCCCCACCTGCGGTGAATGTGTGCCGGCTCCCCCATGAGTGTGTGCGCAGCGGAGCGGTAGGTCCTCTTACCGCAGATCAGGCGCACCAGCAACTGGAGTCTCATGCTTCCTGTGACGTCATGGTAAACAGGAAGCATGAGACTCCAGTTGCTGGTGCGCCTGATCTGCGGTAAGAGGACCTACCGCCAGAGGCGGACTGGCCCGGGAGGACGGGGGGCGGATTCCCCGCGGGCCGCCACCTCCTCAGGCATCCAGGGCCGGCTGCGCAGCACTGTTTGTGCTGTCATAATTTACTTCTGCAATACTGTGGCCGCTCGATCTAAAGCCCTGCCCCCAGCAGTAGCTCTTCATTCATGTCGGGCTACAGTCCAGGGCATTGGGTGAGAGAGCTTCTGCTCCTCCCCCAGCCTGCCCTGAGTTTGGTGATTGGCTAGCTTCACTGGCTTCTGAACTCCACCCCCAGTGCGAAGATGCACACTGTGCTGGGGGAATTGCAGGGAACCCAGGAACCACCGCCAAAATCACGGTAAAGCTCCGCCCCCAAATTGCCGTGAAGCTCCGCCCCCAAATTGCCGCGAAGCTCCGCCCCCAAACGTTGGAATTCTTTCCTGCAAATGCAGAAGTCTGGAATGGTGAGTGAGCTTTATCACCCTCCTCTCCCCTACAAACTGCATTGGGGGGCTCCCTGGCTCCTGTCTCCTTCTTTATCACTACATAAACTGGCAGGAGGCTCCCTGGCTTACTGTGGGGGGCTCTTTGGTACTTATGCCGTGGGATTTCCCTGTCTTCCTATATCAAGTTCTATGGCTGCCTATACTGGGGGGCTAACTTCACTGCTACCTGCCACCACACCTAAAGCTAACCTCACCACCATCGCATATATCGCTAATCTTACCGCCGCACCTGACGCTAACCCCGCCGCCGCACCTGACGCTAACCCCACCGCCGCACCTGACGCTAACCCCACCGCCGCACCTGACGCTAACCTCACCGCCGCACCTGACGCTAACCCCACCGCCGCACCTGACGCTAACTTCACCGCTGCACCTGACGGTAACCTCACCACTGCACCTGACGCTAACCCCACCGCTGCACCTGACGCTAACCCCACCGCTGCACCTGACGCTAACCTCACCGCTGCACCTGACGCTAACCTCACCGCTGCACCTGACGCTAACCTCACCGCAGCACCTGACGCTAACCTCACCGCTGCACCTGACGCTAACCCCACCGCCGCACCTGACGCTAACCTCACCGCCGCACCTGACGCTAACCCCACCGCCGCACCTGACGCTAACTTCACCGCTGCACCTGACGCTAACCTCACCGCTGCACCTGACGCTAACCCCACCGCTGCACCTGACGCTAACCCCACCGCTGCACCTGACGCTAACCTCACCGCTGCACCTGACGCTAACCTCACCGCTGCACCTGACGCTAACCTCACCGCTGCACCTGACGCTAACCTCACCGCTGCACCTGACGCTAACCCCACCGCTGCACCTGACGCTAACCTCACCGCTGCACCTGACGCTAACCTCACCGCTGCACCTGACGCTTACCTCACCGCTGTACCTGACGCTAACCTCACCCCAGCACCTGACGCTAACCTCACCGCTGCACCTGACGCTAACCTCACCGCCGCACCTGACGCTAACTTCACCGCTGCACCTGACGGTAACCTCACCGCTGCACCTGACGCTAACCCCACCGCTGCACCTGACGCTAACCCCACCGCTGCACCTGACGCTAACCTCACCGCTGCACCTGACGCTAACCCCACCGCTGCACCTGACGCTAACCCCACCGCTGCACCTGACGCTAACCTCACCGCTGCACCTGACGCTTACCTCACCGCAGCACCTGACGCTAACCTCACCTCCACCGCACCTAACGCTAACCTCACCACCACCGCACCTAACGCTAACTTCACCGCTGCACCTAACGCTAACCTCACCGCTGCACCTGACGCTAACCTCACCGCTGCACCTGACGCTAACCTCACCGCTGCACCTGACGCTAACCTCACCACCACCGCACCTAACTCTAATCTTACTGCCACACCTCATGCTAACCTCACCGCTACAGCACCTAATGGTAATTTTACCTCCGCACCTAATGGTGATTTTACCTCCGCACCTATTGGTAATTTCAAATTTTCACCGAACACTAATCTCATCGTTAATCTCACCGCCACACTTAACCTCCCCGCACCTAACGATAATCTCGCTGCCGCATATAATGCTAATCTCACTGCAGCACCTAACGCTAACCTCACCAACACCGCACCTAACCCTAACTTCACTGCTGCCACACCTAAGGTTAACCTCACAGTCGCCTCACCTAGCGCTAACCTCACTGCCGCTACACACCTCGCTGCCACCGCACCTAACAATAACCTCACTGCTGCCACACCTTCCACTAACCTCACCGCTTCTGCACCTAGCAGTAACTTCACTGCCGCCTTACCCAGCACTAATCTCACTGCTGCCACACCTCAATGGCACCGCACCTAACACCAACCTCACTGCTGCAGCACCTAGCGCTTATATCACTGCCACCTCACCATTGACGCACCTAGCACTAACCTCACGGCCACCTCACCTAGTACTAACTTCACTGCCGCCACACTTCGTGGCACCATACCTAAAACCAACCTAACTGCCGCTGCACCCAATGCTAACCTCACTGCCAACACACCTCGCTGATGCTGCACCTAACATAAACCTCACTGCCGCCGCACAAAACTCTAACTTCACTGCCGCCTCACCTAGCACTAACCTCTGTCACCAAAACTCACCACCGCCACACTTAACACCAACCTTACCGCCGCTACACCTACCACTAACCTCTCAGCTGCTACACCTAATACCAGCCTCACTGCCGCTGCACCTAGTCTCACTGCTGCTACACCTAACAGTAACCCTCCTACTACCACTACTCGCTGCCATTATTTCTAACACTGACTCTTGTACTGCTGCTACTCACTACCGCTTCTTCTAACACTAACTTTCCCACTGCTACACCTAACACCAGGGCCAGAGGTACCATTCGGGCAGCCTGGGCAAGTGACCAAGCAACAGGCCCAGATTTACATCACAAGAGCTTATAGGCACGGATGTCCTGAGTCTGACACCCTAGACTTCACCCTCCATAAACCCTCCAAACCTCCACCAAACTGCACCACAAGTGCGCTAGCTGTCCCAGTTGTCACTTTTCTCTTGGTTCCCTTGTCCATCATAGTTAGCTACCGGTTCCCCTTAGTATTAGGTAGCTAGAGGTACCCTCAATATTAAGTAGCTAGAGGTGTCCATTAGCATTAGGTAGCAAGAGGAACCTCAGTATTAAGTAGCTAGTGGTGCCACTGACTAAAGGGAGAATTCATCAGTGGAAAGCAGAGAGCAGGGTGAGGAACCTCTCAGACTCTGCACAGGGAGGGAGGCGCTCAGGGAAAGGTATGAGCTGCCTCTCCATCATCAGGCGCATGTAGGCACATGCCTACAGTGTCTTATGGTAAATCCAGCCCTGCCAAGCAAGTTTGGGAGAATCCCTGCTCATTGACTTGAAATGCCCGCAATTATGTTTGGGGAACGTGCTGCCTAATTATGCTTTATTTTTCACTTTCTATCTAGGTACATATTGTTTAATACCTAGTGCTTCCTAATTATATTGTTGGGAGGAATGCTGCAAGTTAAGTTGTCTGATGCCCACCCTGCAGAAAAAAAAAATATTTTTGTTGTTGAGGGAACATGCTACATAATTATGGTGTAGGAGATATTTTTTCTTGAATATTACGTAAGAACTGTTTACTGTAGAGTAGATTTATTTTTTGTTACATTGCATCTGTCTGTTTATATTGTATTTAGGGCCTTATTTTCTGTTCAGGGAGAGGGGGGCCACTGCTGATAGATTTATGTACATGTTATTCCTCTCATGAGCACTACTCAAAACCTTTTATGACCACAATCTCTTTTTCACCATGGCTTTGCGGGCCACACACTTATTTGTGACGTGGCTGGAGGTGTGGCAGTGGCATGTTTTAAAGCGTCTCTTTTTTTCTGTCTTTAAATCTAAGAGGATTGTTATTGCTTTTGTGCACTACAGTGAGTGCACTGTTCTTTCATATGTGGAGTAATGACTGCTGTTTCATACATGGGGTAATGACTGCTGCTTTCATATGTGGGGTAATGACTGCTGCTTTTATATGTGGATTAATGACTGCTGCTTTCATATGTTGCAAAAGTTAGCATTTCTTATGTGGGGTAATGCTTGTTGCATTTCTGTATTTATTATTCTTTTATGTAAGTGAGGATGACTGTTGCATTTGATATTTTGGAGTAATTGTTTCTGCATTTGCCATTGAGGGGCTCATAATCAAATAGTCACTGAATGGAAGTCTAATACATGACCCAAAAGAAACACAATAATAGGAGAAATTGATGTATCTCATAGTTATACATTTTGCTAGTACCGAATTGGACCCACTTTTGCCTCCAGACTACCTTAAGTCTTCATGGCATTCCTCAGAGATTTTGGTCTATATTGACATGATAACATCGCCCAGTTGCTGCTCATTCGGGATGTGTATCTCCCGTTCCACCACATTCCAAAACTCCTTTATTGGCTTGAGATCTTATGACTATGGAGGCCAAAGAAGTACACTCAACTCATTATGTCCAAGAAACCAGTTTTAGATGATCTGAGCTTTGTGACATGGTGCATTATCCTGCTGGTAGCCTTCAGAAGCCATCAGGTACACTTTGGTCATGAAGGGATGGGCATGGTCAGCAACAACATTTTGGTAGGCTGTGGCATGTAAACATTGGCCAGGTGGTACTAAGGAGCCTAGACTGTGGTAAGAATATATCCACCACTCCATCACACCACTACCAGTAGCCAGGATGAATCCATGCTTCATTGGCAGCTAACCCCCCCCCCCCCTTCCTTTGCCACAGCACCCACGGGTGTTTTGTATTCCCATCCTTCCTCCTTCAAAATAGTTTTCAAACATCCTTTTTGCAGGAACTAGTTAATGTAGTTAATGTAACATTAAAATGTACACTACATACATTTGCACACAAAATAGATATTTATTTGGACTGGGGTATGCATTTGGGCTGGGGATAGCGTAAAAGGGCCTCTAGGTTGTGTTTTCCCCCCAGGCCAAAAGGTCCCAGTCCTCCCCTGCCTACCGCTCCGCTGCGCACACACTCATGGGGGAGCCGGGCACACATTCACCGCAGGTGAGGGGCATTCAGAGGGAGGGAGGGAGGGAGCGAGGAATAAAGCCGGCTCCCGCATCCCTTATTAGCGCGGCTGGCGCCTCCATCATTTTGTTCTGTCTTCTCTCCCCAGCCGGCCGGGCCATGCGGCAGCCCCACTTCCGGTGCAGGGGGGTGTTCTAGACACCCAGAACAACCCCCTCCGTGCGCCACTGGGGGGGCCCAGAGTTGCAAGGCATGTAAGCAATGTAACCCCTCAAAAAGTGTATAGTTAGTACATTTAGATGGGCGTTAATTAATGTACTGCTTCTTCCTGTGTTGCACTGTGTAACTGCCATGAAGCTCCATACTGACATACTCCGCTTGAAACAGTAGCTGTACTTGATTAATGCACTTTCTAGATCAAATCTGAAGCCTATGAATGGATGTGAAAATTAATTTTCAGTATGCATATGGAAGACATTCTTGTCCATTTTTTGTAATTTATTGTTTAATATATTATGCCTTTACTAATATAATTTCTTGTGCTATTATTTGCCTTCAAGTAGCTCCTTAATCATTTCCAATATTATTGAACACTAGGAGTACATAAATGTATTTACGCCTACACTTGCTGAACATGTAGGCTGTTTAACAAGAGCACAAATTACAATGTGATGGCAACGCTGATAAATCTTTCATTGAAGCCCGTGAGAGTGAAGTGAGGGTGATATATACAGTGTATATATATATATATATATATACAGTATATATATACTGTATATACATATATATATATATATATATATATATATATATATATATATATATATATATATATATATATATATATATATATATATATATATATATAGTTTCCTGGTGTTTAATGGCCAGAGTTTGTATTTTAGCAATTTTAATAACTGAAAGTACATGTATTTGTTTGGAACCATCATTATGCCAGCCACTTGAAATCTAGCTGTGCTGGTCATTATTGGGAACTCTGTACACATTTGCTGGCATCAGCCTGAGGTTATGTCCACTGACTGGACATGTTTAGAAAAAGGCACACATCTGTCTGTATAATTCACCTCAAATGAGCAAAAGCCAGGCCCTATGAGGAATTGCCTGCAGAAATTAGAAGTAGGATTGTGTTGTGACATAGGGCCAGATACAGTAAACTGCTTGCCATGTGGGAGGAGCGCACTTCAATTTTACTGTTACTTTAGCCAATACAGCACCGCCCATTAACTCTTTAGCTCCACGGGTGTTTCCACATTAACATGTGCGTTGCTGTGGTAACACATGTTGTAGCGGGTGTTACCATAAAATGCACATGTTACCGCTGTAATGCCTGTGGTGCTAATAGGTTAATGGGTGGTGCTGCACTGGTGGTTGTAACACACATGACAAGTTTACTGCGTCTGGCCCATACACACAGCTACATAGTTAAAAGGAGCTACAAAGCATATTTTTTTATTTTAAAATTTTGATTGGATGGCTGTAAGACACTCCCTCCTGGACTATGTATGTACCTCTGCAGAACCTGCCAATGCTGCTACTCTCTTATATACCTCCATCTGGCAGCACTGACACTTTTGCTCACCACCACTGCAGTGCCAGGCACCACAGCAGCACCATCACTCCCTGCTGCATCAAGCCATAATACCCTTTGTTCTAAATACTGCATACAGGGTAAAAACGTACCCCTTTACCTATTTATCTAAGAGTGGTTGGACATCTGGGGGTCCCCTTATTATTAAAAAGGGATATAAGTTTCCACCATAAATCCTATCTAAGACCTATATGTTCAGTGTATTTACTATCAGCTTTCCTACATTAACTTGGGGGAATAGCCCTTTGTCCCTGACATGACTGGGGAATTGTAAGACAAGGAAACAATTTCTGCCCCATCTTTGCAAAGCAATGGGAAATGTGGGCTGGCTGGTATTGTTCAGGTGGCAGACCCCATACTGTTTAGCTTAGCCATTGTGGCAATACCAGTTGGGACAGAAGGTTAATATAACTTGGGAAGAGAGGCAGGGGGCTACAACTTTTTGTTTACTTATTTTTAATGAAAAAAGCACACACAAAAATCTGAGTTCAGAAATACAGTAAAAGCTTGGACTGCAAGTGACCTGGTTTAAGAGCACTTTACAAGACAAGCAAACATTTTTAGTTACTGGGAGATGGAGGGATGGAGACGTATATTCATTACTCGGCCTGAGGGCATACATTTAAAAAAGCTGTGGGAGAGCGGTTTTCCCGGTTAGTAGAAGATCGGTAAATGTATTGATAGTCTACTATCTACTTTTACTGTCAGTAGAATATTGGTAAATTTTCCCAATATACTATAATGACTTAACCCTAACCTAACTCTCACGCGTGCCCTCCCCTATTCATGCCTAACCCTAACCCCCCTTCTTATGCCTAACCCTAGCCCCAGTGGAATGACTGTTATTCCACTATTGTCACTGTGTCTATCTACAACAATAATTATTACTGATATTTTACTAACACCTAATCTATTCTCACTTGAGCCTTCTCTCTACTGATGCCTAACCCAAAATGTGCAGATTTCTGAAATATGTATATATATATATATATATATATATATATATATATATATATATATATATATATACACTAGCTGATGGTCCGGGTATGTTTTTGGCTGGCGTTGGCTCTGCCCACTTTTTCTAACCCTAACACACAATTACTCAATGACCTAGTTTGTGAGCTTTGCAGTCTTCGGTATCAATAATTTGCATTGAAATGAAATAGATCTGATTGGCTGTGGCTTCACCCCCTTTTCTAAATGTGAACCACAGTCATCCAATGACCAACTGTGCCATTAACAGTGCAAGAATGGCAGCAATGAAATATTCCCCTTGAAAATCAATAGGTGAATTTTGATTGATTTTTGTAGGCTCAACCCACTTTTCTGAATATTAACCCCAGTCACTAAGTGACCAACTGTGCTAAGTTTGAGAACTCTACCATTAACAGTGCAGTGTATTTGTCTCCATCCACTGATGACCTGACGTTGCCCGGATATGTATTTGGCTGGTGTTGGCTACGCCCACTTTTTATAACCCTAACACACAATTACTCAATGACCAAGTTTGTGAGCTTTGTGGCTTTTGGCATCAATAATTTGCATTGAAATGAAACAAATCTGATTGGCTGTTTGAAGCTCCACCCCCTTTTCTGAATTTGAACCCCATTCACCCAATGACCAACTGTACCAGGTTTGAGTCTTGTGCCATTAACAGTGCAAGAATGGCAGCAATGAAATATTCCCCTATTCCCCTGAAAATCAATAGGTGAATTTGTAGGCTCCACTCACTTTTCTGAATATTAATCCCAGTCACCCAGTGACCAACTGTGCAATATTTGAGAACCTTGCTGTGAGAAAACGCAGAAAAGCCGCCGCGAGTGCTCAGGATAAGGCGGCTGATTCCGCGTCCAACATGGTGGATTCCGCGTCCGACGCGGCGGCTTACACGCATAGGCCTACATCTGTCCGCATGGCAGAACGCGGAGAAACCGCCGCGTGCTCGGATAGCGGTGCGGCTGGTTCCGCGTCCGGCACAGCGGATACATTGCAAAACAGATCTGGTGTGGCTGGGACTGATAGTCCACACAGGTTCAGAAGGACGCGCGCGAGTTGAGAGGCAGAGCTTTTATGACAGCCAGAAAGGTGTCAGCTGACCAAGCCGGTCAGCTGACAATTTTACCTCTTCCCATTGGTCTAGCACTTAGGGGAGGTGCTGGAGAGCGCTAGGGTATATATACTGGATGCTGGTCATTTCTCTGGTGTCTGCAGTTGCGATCACTACGTGGTAGCACTCAGACCCTTTGCGAATCTGTGTTGTTATTCTCTGTTATACTTCAGACTAGTTCCAGGGTGTTGATGATCAAGGAACTCACACCCAAGATTAGGGAACTGTATTATCATTCTGTTATACTTCAGACTAGTTCCAGGGTGTTGACGATCAAGGAACTCACACCCAAGACTAGGGAACTGTGTTACTATCATGTTATACTTCAGACTAGTTCCAGCCAGGGTGTTGATGATCAAGGAACTCACACCCAAGACTAGGGAACTGTATTACCACTCTGTTATATATCAGACTAGTTCCAGGGTGTTGATGATCACGGAGCTCACACCTAAAGAATAGGCATTGTTATTATCTGTTATGACTTCCTGTTTTCCTGACCACTCTCTTGATCTCTGAATTGGTACTTCGCTATATCTGATACTCTGTTGCCAATCTCTGCTTGTCCTTGGATTCCGATTCTGTCTCCTGTCTTTGTACCTGATCTGTCTGTCTATTGCCGACCTGGCCTGTCCGACCTCGAGAACTATTTCCCCTGTTGGGAGATAGTTCACAGACCTGTCAGTGACCCTTTACCCCTGGTGTCACTCACACTCTGGACTTCCCACTCTCAGCCTGGCTCCGCCCCTTGGGGAACCTCAGGCCATTGGAAGGAATCTGTTCTTTAGGCAGTACCTCATACTGCCTTGCACCCTCTGTACGGGTGCTCTCCTCAAAGTACTACTGTTGCACCAAACACTCAGTTATTACGCAGGTGTCCAGAGGTTAGAGATATATCTGATTATCGGTGATACTGCAGATCATCTATAATCGGTATATATCTGTATTCTCGGTGATACTGCAGATCACCGGTAATCAGATTCTCTCTGTGTTACACCGATCGTTACACTTGCCATTAACATTGTAAGAATGGCTGCAGTTTACATTTGCCCAGTGCAATTTGTATTTGTCTCCGCCCACTTTTTGGTTATGGGGATAAAAAGTATACTATATGTTATCCTATATGTTATTCCAGGTAATGCCCTATGTGTGTGCCAAATTTCATTAAAATCAGTTTGTTCAGCCATTGTTGCGTGATTGAGTTACAAACATCCAAACTTTCGCATTTATAATATTAGTGAGTTATATATATTTTCATTTTAACGCTACACCCAAGTTACCGCACCTTGAAAATTGTTATAGCAGTTAAAATACATTGAAGAAAAAGCTGCACCCTTTTTAACGCACACTATTTTTAAATGATTTGTATTCAGTTAATCCAGTTCTGCAGGTATCACATGGTGTCTTGGGCAATCCTTCTGTTGTTCTTCTAATAGGCTGACCACTAAGGCCCCGTTCACACTTGCGTCTTGGCATGCAAACGGACCAGATCCGGATCGGATCAGGACCGGATCCGGTCCATTTGCATCAGGCATGCATCAGGCTGCCATCCGGATCCGTGTGGTAAAAATAACGAAATTACTATTAAAATTGTTGGGGTCAGCAGAAGGTGCACCTGGTGCACCTGTAGAATCAGGTTCCTCCGCTGTTTAGGCCTCACCTCCACCTCCGACATACTGCCAAACAGCTCCAGCACGTCTGTCACTGCTGCTTCACTCCAGGAATGCTGGGCACATGTGTCCCCATTCGAAATGGCCGCTAGAATACGCATAGGAAGTGGGGTAGAACATCAGGTGTTTGTATCCAGTGTGTTCTGTGCTTTCCGTTCCCCATTGGTTTCTATTTCCGGATGGTGCGGTCCGGGTGCGTGGGCCGGATGATCTGGACCCGAAAAATAGCGCATGTTGGAAAAGTGTCCGGAGTCCGGATCCGATCTGGCTCCGTTCTGTATGGAACGTACGCATGTGAACGTCCGCATACACTTTGCATTGCTATGCGGAACGTACGTTCCGTTTGTACAGTATACGGTCCGGATCCGATCAGGCGAATCCAGACAGCGAACGCTAATGTGAACCTGGCCTAAGGGCCTATTTTCACTAGTTCTGCATCAGTTCTGCATTCGTTTTTCTGGATCCAGATTTTTGGATGTGGCTAGGTTATTCGATTGACCAGAAATAAATAAGGAGTAGATGGGCCTGTGATCAGCATGAACATAAATTCTCACAGTGCAGATCCTTTGGACCCCTCATCTAGTTGATATAAATAGACAATTTCTTCTTTTAAGCAAGAGCACCATATAGATATTTGCTAATAGTCCATGAAACTCCTTTCTCAGTTTGCTAAATGGGACAAATGCTCAGAAAGGGAAACAGTCAACAGAGGTCGGTTTTATACCTAGCCTGAGCATTGTGGTGCGATGCTTCACCCCCCTCACATTGCACCGCAATGCCAAAACCTTGATTCATATCTGCAGCAGAGTGCGCCAACAGGGTCATATGCATAGTGTCCCCTGCACACCCTTTGCTTCCTCTTCGCCCTGTAAAGTACTCCCTGCTGGACAGGAAATATGTAGCTGGGATTTCTGGCTTCCCTGACGTATTTACTTCATTCCGGGCATGTGAACCACACCACCACCAACAACAAATGTAAAAATTCTGCATTGGCTATTGACTTTCATTCATTCCACTGCCACTGTGCTGCTGAAGAAGTTGCACGCTAATGTGCTTCTGATGCAAATCGGTTAAAATACTGGGACTCATACACTTTCTTTGCTGTTGCGTTACCCTGTACACAAGAAAAATAATGTATACATTGGTTCAAAACTATATAGAAGAATGTTTAAACAAGGACTCTAACTTCTTGTGCTGGTACGATGGGTTTTAAATGCCACAATTCTTTTTATATTTTCCTTTTTTGTTTCATATGCTGGTAAGATAGAGTCTAATACCACTATTCATTTTAATTCATGGGCTGGGAAGATGGTTTTAAATGCCATAATTCTCTTTAGCTTAGAACTAATGATTACTGTAGTCTGCCCAGTCATGTTTGAACTCTGGATTTACAATGTCTCCCCATCACTTGGAGTCTGTTGTATGTTATATTTTAGGAAACTGGTGATCTTATCTATTTAGCTAGCATGCCTGTGAAACCCTCCTGAAGTGGAAATTAAGGCGTCTAATTACATTTATTGATCTTTGAAAAATAATGTTTCTCCTCTGTATGTCCAATGTACAATATATAACCTGTGTTTTATACATCTTGTCAATATATGTAGGAGCCAAGTCTGATGAAGGCTTATTATTAACCAATTAACCGAAAGCTTACTTTTTATTTATCTCTAAGTTAGCCAATAAATGGTATCATCCTGATTCAGAAAGGGTAACACAATGGAAAAAAGTGCCCAAGTGTAAAAGAGTCAATCCAAGATGCCTTTCTTTAACGGCAGAAGATTTACTGTAAAACTTATTTTATGTGGAACTATATGTTGGACTGTAATAGTTAAGAATGAAATGATACCATGGGTTTCTCTTCTCTGCATACTAACATGAAAACCTATAGATAGTACTCAGGTGTGCTGCCTGTGTAGCAGATGGGTGGAAAGACAGATGGTTTAGCTGTTGGATGTTTGAGAAAGTGCCGCTGTTGCTTGTATTTTGTGGTCAGATGTAGTATTAGCAGAGAGCTGATTTTCGTTCCATGATTTTGTACGTTCCCTGCAGGTTGGCAGCTGACAGCAAACACCAGATTTAGAGGACCGCAGGTTTGCTGTGAAAATGACTCAGAGTTTTAGAACCGATTAAACGTATCTAAAAACACATTCTGCAGCCAAAAACCTGATCCCTGCTTTATTTTTAGTAAATGTAAATTGCAAGAATACAGTAATTGAATTATTTGCTATTAAAAATGAAATCGCATTTTCTGTACCGTCCTTAATTGTTTTTCTTTAACTTAGATTGTTTTCTTTCACATTTTTGTGGCTTAAGAAACTTTAATAACTTGCAGCTGTGTTCAGTGTGATGCTTCGTAGTAAGTGTTTGATATTGTCCTTTACAAAAGGTTTAATAATACAAGTTTCCCAATTTACATTTAGTAATAGGACGAAATATAAACTAAAGTGAGAACAACAACCATGACTCTTTCCAAAACACTCCTGTATACAAAAATCTCTTTACATCACTTATGCCTAAGCTAGCGCTAAAACCTATTTCGCTCCTCCCAGCCTACCTCTCTGGCCTCTTCTCCAATTACCTAATCCTTCTCTCAGACCTGATCACCCTATACTCACCTTGCTGTGCCAATACTTGCATTTCACTCAGTGGGAAGTACTTTTGCAATTTCCCTTTTTGTAGACACCTAGCTACGTGGTATCGGAACAGCTAAAAGAAGCAAAGACAAATTTGGGCACCCACTATGCCCACTGCAGCTACTCATAGTGGACACTGGGCCCTGGCAACCGCTATTTAGCGGCCGTCCAAATTTGTCCAGGGGCTAAGGTTGGGGGCACGGGGGGAGGTTAAGGTTAGGTGGCCAAAGGGTTAAGGTTAGTTAGCCACCGTGGGGGAGGGTTAAGGTTAGGCACCACCAGGGTGGTCTGTGTAAGGGTGTAGTCTATGCCCTCATTATATTCTGGCTCCACGTTCCTCATCTCAGGAGCTCGTCTCCTTTTGTGCCAAGTCTGCCTTGAAAGAACCATAATGAACAAGTAATGCATCAATTTAATGTCTGCAATAAACAGTAGAATTTGCTTTACTACATGTCAGAGATGCTGTAGTTACCTCTGCTGTGGGAAGCGGCACCACCGCTTCCGCGTCAGACGTCACCGCCGCTTCCGCGTCAGACGTCACCTTGCCCCCAGCCGCATCCCCTCAAGCTCCTCTCCGCAGGCTGGGCATCTCTCCATTACACCAGCATAGACTGACGCGCGCGCAATAGGCAGCGTGATCTTTATGCACTGAGGAGGCGAGTCAGCTGACCACATTCGCCGCCTCCGCAGTGCTGATTGGTCGGCTTCCTTTGGGCGGGATGTTTTGATTAGCTTTCAGTAGTTCATCGTCTGTTGTTGCTAATACTTTGCAGTGAAAGCTCTCAGACCTTAGTCAGATCCGTATGTGTTTGATTCGGCAGGACCCTGGGGATTCACACTTAGCTTAGGATTATTATTATTATCATTACTGTATTATTATTTTGTGTATGAACTTTGCCTGAACTCTTGACTATTCTCTGCCTTCCGATTCTGTACCTTTGCCAATCTGATCTGCTGCCGACTCTAGCCTGAACTTTGACTCTGATTTAGTCTCCTGATTCTGTACCTTTGCCCATTTGATCTGCTGCCAACCTCTGCCTGTTTTTGACTACGTTTTTGCCTGACGATTCTGTACTGCTGCTGACCGACCCGTTACCAACCTTGCTTGTACGACCACTCTCCGTCTAGTGAAAGCCCCAGCCACCAAGGGCTATCACTTAAGGAGTACTCCTGGTATTATTGTGCACCAATACATGTGTGATCACACTCTGAATAAAGTACTGACTACGTTCTGATCATCAGATACGCCACTGATCATTAAACTACACTTCTGATTTTTAAAGGGTACCTAAAGTGAAAGTGATGTGCCTAGTTTAACTTACCTGGGGCCAGTGGCGTAGCTAGAGATCATGGGACCCCATAGAAAAACTTTCACTGGGCCCTCAGATGTAAGCACTTAAAGAGGAACTCCAGTGAAAATAATGTCATAAAAAAGTGCTTCATTTTTACAGTAATTATGTATAAATGATGTATTCAGTGTTTGCCCATTGTAAAATCTTTCCTCTCCCTTATTTACATTCTCACATTTATCACATGGTGACATTTTTACTGATGGCAGATAATGTCACTGGAAGTAGCTGCTCCTTCCTTCTTTTTCGGCAGTTGGAAACAGCGGTAAACAGCTATTACCCACAATGCAACGAGATTCACAGACAGGAAACTGCCAGGACCATGGTCATCAGAATCAGAATCATTTATATAGCCAAGTACAACGGGGGTTGTACCCGGAATTATTTTTGGCACCTACAGGGTCGGTTACGGTACAGCAAAAACGCAAGCAGTAATGTACATTACATTTAGTAGTGAGTACACAGTGCATGGAACATAATACTTAGTTACATACAGTAGTTACATAGTGGAAGGTCCCGAGGGGACATCCAAGTGCTATGTGAGTGGAGCCTCCACCTTCTCTGCAGCGCTCATCAGCTCTGCAGCTATTTGGATGCCCCCCAGAATTCAGAGGAAAAGAAGCGTAGAGAGATATAGAGAATAGAAACTTACAGATGGACCAGGAGAAGGACTGGAGGGGGTAATCCGCTGCTGTATATGGCACTCAAACGCTTCTGCAGCTATACTTGAATCAGATGCCCCCCCAGTCCAACCCTGGGGAAGAGAAAGAGATGCGAGAGAAAACGAAGGAAGATAAAGATAAAGTGAGAGAGAAAGTGAGGACAGTGAAGAGTGAGTCCCCTTGTGCAGGGCAGCCATCAGATGGATCAGGCGGGGAAGTGGCTCAGGTCAGATGGATCAGGCGTCGAGGTGGCTGGGGTCAATGTGGCCCAGGAGGAGTAGACCGGGCGGTGAGCCAGTCAGGGCAGGGAAGCCGGTGAGACTTACCCTACGCAGGTGGCAAACGGATTTTTGTTTTTGTCCCAGTTTCCTGTGGGAGGAGTCTCACCACAATATCAGACATACAGAGCCCCCTGATGATCTGTTTGTGAAAAGGAAAAGATTTCTTATGTAAATGGGGGTAACAGCTACTGATTGGAATGAAGTTCAGTTCTTGGATATGGTTTCTGTTTAACCACTTTAGCCCTCAGTCGTGTTTCACTTTATTATGCATCCAAGCAATTTTCACCTCCCATTCAATTGCCTATAACTTTATCACTACTTATCACAATGAGCTGATCTATATCTTGTTTTTCCGCCACCAATTAGGCTTTCTTTTGGTAGTACAGTATGCTAAGAGCTACTTTTGTAATGGGACAGCCTGATCCGCGCAGCCGCGGGGAGCCGGGCACTTCCGGGTTGCGCTCCATGGCCGCATCTCTAGTAAAGATGGATGGACGCATGCGTTCCAAGGGTCGCATGGGGCGGACGCGTACGGACGTACGTCAGACGCGTACGTACACGCGTACTGTTTATGCGTCCAAGCGGCAGGCGACCCGGAAATGACGCGGACAGAGGGTATATAGGGACTTCCGGTCCGCGGCTGCACGCCGGTTATAGCGTGAGTTTCTGGCAAACAGGCTGTGTCTCGGCCTGCTCTGTATTGTTCCGCAGTAGTTTGTATCTTGAGTGCTCCTGGCTAGTCACTGTGCTGTTATCCATCTGCAGCTCCCAGAGTGCTAGTTAGCCACTGTCTGTAGTTGTATCTTAGGTGCTCCTGGCTAGTCACTGTGCTGTTATCCATCTGCAGCTCCCAGAGTGCTAGTTAGCCACTGTCTGTAGTTGTATCTTAGGTGCTCCTGGCTAGTCACTGTGCTGTTAGCCATCTGCAGCCTCCTGAGTGCTAGTTAGCCACTGTGATAATCTGAACCTGACCTCCTGTGTATGACCCGGCTTGCATTAGACCACCCATCTGCCTAATCCCTTAACCTGAACTTGACCTCCTGTGTATGACCCGGCTTGCATTAGACCACCCATCTGCCTCATCCCTTAACCTGAACTTGACCTCCTGTGTATGACCCGGCTTGCATTAGACCACCCATCTGCCTAATCCCTTTAACCCGTCCGTGTCCTCCTGTGTATGACTCGGCTCGGACTAGACTATCCGTCCAAACCTCACGCCCCCTAGGGGGAACTCTGGTCAGCGGTGACCGTTCCGTCACCCGACCGTTACATTATAACCGGCCAAAATTACTTATCTATAACATGGAGGATATGCAACGGCAGATAGACCAGTTGGCCGAAACAATCAAGGGCCTTGCCGACATGGTTACCCCGATAGTTCAGGCGCAGGCTGCCGCCCAGGCCCAGGCGCAAGCCCAAGCAGCCGCACAGGCCGCAATACAAGCGCAAGCCGCAGCCACTCCTCTTGATATGGCCATTGACATGGAAGGGACTGCACCTGTCCCCCCAGCGGGGCGAGCCGCCTGCTCCCGCACCGGTTGGGCATCCCCCAGTGGAGCAAGCCCAGGAGCCCAAGCTTCCTCTTCCCGAAAAGTTCTCTGGGGACCGGGGCTCCTTTAACAATTTCATGAACTCTTGCCGCATGTACTTCTATGTGAGGCCTAGGGCCACAGGGTCAGAGAGGCAAAGGGTGGCTTTAGTGATCTCCCTGCTCCAGGGGGATCCGCAGGCATGGGCGTTCAGTCTCCCACAGGGGCATCCTGCCCTCACCTCGGTAGAGGAGTTCTTCCAGGCCATGAGCATCCTCTATTCTGACCCAGATGTCACTACCACTGCGGCACACAAACTCCGAGGTCTCCGGCAGGGAAAAAACACTGCGGAGGTCTATGCCTCAGAATTTAGGAGATGGTCCGTGGTCTCCCAGTGGAATGACCCCGCTCTGTTAGATCAGTTCATTCATGGGTTGACGGAAACCGTGAAGGACTATCTGATTAATTACCCGCCTCCCGCAACACTGGATGAGGCCATTACCCTCACCATCAGGGTGGACCGGCGGCTACGCCAAAGACGGCTAGAACGCAGCGGAGCTGCTGCTGCGGTTCCTGTACTGGTGGAAACAGCGACTCCGGCTGGAGACGTTGATGAACCCATGCAGATCGGGTCCTCCAAGCTCTCCTCTGCTGAAAGATCCCGGAGACGGACCCAGGGGCTTTGCCTTTACTGCGGAGGAGCAGGTCACATGGTCCGAACCTGTCCAGAGAAGAAGTCGGGAAACTTCAAAGCCTAGGTGGATCTGAGGAAGTTCATCTAGGCGGGCAGGTAATTCCTCCAAAGGAACCACGGTTTCTGCTACCGTTCTCTCTGGGTTGGCAGGGCAAAGAGGTCACGGGGCAAGCATTTGTGGATAGCGGGGCTGCAGGGAATTTCCTGGATGTAGACTTGGCCAGGAGGTTGAATATCCCGTCCTTGCCCTTGACTAGACCCATACAGGTTACCGCCATCGATGACTCCCCCCTGCAACTGGTGACGCCGGTAGCGGTAACCCCAGAGCTGCATTTGAACATAGGGGTTCTGCATGCGGAAAAGATCACCTTCTTCTTATTGAGGATGCCCTCTACCCCACTGGTACTAGGATTACCCTGGTTAAGACAGCACAATCCCACGTTGGATTGGCGATCGGGGCAACTAGTCAGCTGGTCTGACTCCTGTCACAAGGACTGTCTAACGGCGCTGCCTCTGCTCAGTACACAACTGAACCTGCAGCAGGTGCCAGAAGCCTATAGACAGTTTGCGGACGTGTTCTCTCCGCGGGCTGCAGACGAGTTACCCCCGCATCGGCCGTATGACTGCCCGATCGATCTACTCCCGGGAACTATGCCTCCGCGGGGGCATCTGTATAGCTTGACTGGTCCTGAAAGGGTAGCCATGAGGGAATACATCCAGGAGAATTTGGAAAAGGGGTTCCTCCGGCCATCTACTTCTCCGGCCGGGGCGGGCTTCTTTTTCGTAGAAAAGAAGGACGGGGGTCTCCGACCCTGCATTGATTACAGGGGACTGAACCGGATAACGGTGAAAAACCGGTACCCGCTGCCTCTAATAGATGACCTGTTCGCTCAAGTCTCGGGGGCACGGGTGTTCTCCAAGTTGGATCTGAGGGGGGCCTACAACCTCATCCGTATCCGCCAGGGCGACGAATGGAAGACTGCATTTAATACTCATGATGGGCATTACGAGTATTTGGTGATGCCCTTTGGCCTTTGTAATGCTCCTGCAGTCTTCCAGGAGTTTGTGAACGACGTCTTTCGGGATTTCCTGGGCAGGTTTGTCATAGTTTACCTGGATGACATCCTGATCTACTCCCCAACCCTCGCGGAACACCGGGATCATGTTTGAGCCGTCCTGCAGAAACTGAGAGAAAACCGGTTGTACGCCAAGCTCGAGAAATGTGCCTTTGAGGTATCTCAAGTACCATTCCTGGGATATATTATCTCCAGCTCGGGCTTAACGATGGACCCGGCAAAGGTCTCAGCGGTCCTCAGTTGGCCACAACCGAGCACCTTGAAGGGCCTGCAGAGATTCCTGGGGTTCACCAACTTTTATAGGAGGTTTATTCGAGGGTTCTCCCTCAAGGTGGCACCCCTAACGGATTTGACCAAGAAAGGGGCCGATCCCTCCCAATGGACTCCTCAGGCCCAACTTGCCTTCAAGACCTTGAAGGAGGCGTTTTGCTCAGCTCCTGTCCTAGTACACCCGGACATTACTCGGGCCTTTATTGTTGAAGTGGACGCTTCCGAGATTGGTGTAGGTGCGGTCCTCTCTCAGTTTGCAGGCGCGCCCGAGGAGTTGCATCCCTGTGCTTTCCTCTCGAGGAAATTCTCTTCCGCTGAGCGGAACTACGACATCGGGAATCGAGAGTTGTTAGGAGTAAAATGGGCTCTGGAGGAGTGGAGGCAGTGGTTAGAGGGGTCAGCATTCCCAGTTACGGTGTACACAGATCACAAAAATCTGGAGTACATTGAGTCGGCGAAAAGATTGAGTCCAAGGCAGGCCCGGTGGGCGTTATTTTTTTCTAGATTCAGATTTACCATCACTTACAAACCAGGCTCGAAGAACGTGAAGGCGGATGCCTTGTCACGATGCTTCAGCCCGGAAGCCCCTGAAAATCAGGTCCCCGAATCTATAGTGCCTGCACATTGTATTTCAGCTGCTGCTACTAACCCCCTGCTTGAGGAAGATCTCATGTGTCTTCTGTCTTCTCTTCAAGGTGATGCTCCTCCGGGGAAGCCTGCGGATTGCCTTTACGTGCCGCCACAGTGGAGATTCAAGGTGCTCCAGCAGTTCCACGACAATAAAACTGTGGGTCATCCAGGAAAAACAAAGACCCATGAACTCCTAACCCGCTGGGTGTGGTGGCCCTCCCTATCACGAGATGTGAAGGCCTATGTTGGTTCTTGTCCCGTTTGTGCCCGCAGTAAAGTGCCCCGCACGGCCCCAAGCGGTTATCTCCAACCCCTCCCAACCCCTTCCCGGCCCTGGACGGACATATCCATGGATTTTGTGGTGGATTTACCTGTCTCCAAAGGGTTCACGGTCATCTGGGTCGTGGTTGACCGCTTTAGTAAGATGTCCCACTTCATTCCCTTGAATAAATTACCCTCTGCTAAAGAACTGGCTGATCTGTTTATTACTAACATTTTTCGTCTCCATGGGGCTCCGGAGAGAATTGTTTCAGATCGAGGTGTCCAGTTTGTCTCTCAGTTCTGGCGTTCGTTTTGTGCTCGCTTGGGTATCACACTGTCATTTTCCTCTGGATTCCACCCCGAGACGAATGGCCAGACTGAGAGAATAAACCAGAATTTGGAACAGTACCTACGGTGTTATGTGGCTGGGAATCAAGGGGAATGGGCGTCTTACTTACCATTTGCAGAATTCGCCATAAACAACGCGGTGAGTTCATCTACGGGCATGTCGCCATTCCAGGTGGTCATGGGTATGAATCCAAAATTCTCTCCCTTGTCGGGACCACCTTCCGACTCTCCTATAATAGAGGACTGGGTGACTCACATGGCGGAGGTATGGGACAAAGTTCGGGAGAACTTGGGAAGGGCCACCGAAAAGCAGAAACACTTCTCGGACAGGTTTAGGTCTCAGGAACCAATGTTCGGTCCAGGGGATCTGGTGTGGGTGTCAACAAAGAACATCCCATTGAAACAACCGACACCTAAGTTGGGGCCACGGTACATTGGGCCGTTTCCTATTTTAAAGCGGATTAACAACGTCGCTTACAGAGTCAAGTTACCTGATTCATTGAAAGTGGGAAATTCGTTCCATGTGTCATTGCTTAAGTCTGCGAAAGATTTCCGAACCTCCGCCACCCCCCCACCTCCTGTAACTGTACAGGGAGAGACTGAGTTTGAGGTGGAGAGAGTTTTGGATTCAAGAAAGGTTAGGAACTCATTGCAATATTTAATTGAATGGAAGGGATACGGGCCAGAGGAGCGACGGTGGATTCCGGCTCGGCAGGTACATGCTCGGGACTTGGTCCGGGAGTTTCACACCAAGTTCCCCCACAAACCGAAAATTGAGTGCCCAGGGGTCACTCCTCAGGGGGGGGGGTAGTGTAATGGGACAGCCTGATCCGCGCAGCCACGGGGAGCCGGGCACTTCCGGGTTGCGCTCCACGGCCGCATCTCTAGTAAAGATGGATGGACGCATGCGTTCCAAGGGTCGCATGGGGCGGACGCGTACGGACGTACGTCAGACGCGTACGTACACGCGTACTGTTTATGCGTCCAAGCGGCAGGCGACCCGGAAATGACGCGGACAGAGGGTATATAGGACCTTCCGGTCCGCGGCTGCACGCCGGTTATAGCGTGAGTTTCTGGCAAACAGGCTGTGTCTCGGCCTGCTCTGTATTGTTCCGCAGTAGTTTGTATCTTGAGTGCTCCTGGCTAGTCACTGTGCTGTTATCCATCTGCAGCTCCCAGAGTGCTAGTTAGCCACTGTCTGTAGTTGTATCTTAGGTGCTCCTGGCTAGTCACTGTGCTGTTATCCATCTGCAGCTCCCAGAGTGCTAGTTAGCCACTGTCTGTAGTTGTATCTTAGGTGCTCCTGGCTAGTCACTGTGCTGTTAGCCATCTGCAGCCTCCTGAGTGCTAGTTAGCCACTGTGATAATCTGAACCTGACCTCCTGTGTATGACCCGGCTTGCATTAGACCACCCATCTGCCTAATCCCTTAACCTGAACTTGACCTCCTGTGTATGACCCGGCTTGCATTAGACCACCCATCTGCCTCATCCCTTAACCTGAACTTGACCTCCTGTGTATGACCCGGCTTGCATTAGACCACCCATCTGCCTAATCCCTTTAACCCGTCCGTGTCCTCCTGTGTATGACTCGGCTCGGACTAGACTATCCGTCCAAACCTCACGCCCCCTAGGGGGAACTCTGGTCAGCGGTGACCGTTCCGTCACCCGACCGTTACAACTTTACTGTAAATGCATTTTAACAGGAAGAATACGAAAAAAACAGAAAACAATTCATTATTTCTCAATTTTCGGCCATTATAGTTTTCAAATAATACATGCCTCCATAATTAAAACCTTGTATTGTATAGTCCCGGGTATTACACTGTTTAAATTATGTCCCTATCACAATGCATGGCGACAATATTTTAATTGGAAATAAAAGTGCTTTGCATCCATCACTATTTACAGGCTTATAATAAAAAAAAAAACCTAAAAAATGTTTTTTTCTTTTATTTTGAGTTTGAGCCTAGCACACGCAGCTGGGCGGGGTGATCAGGACACAGGACAGTTGGAACTGTGTCTCATGCTCCCTCTCACCTCCTTTCAACCAAAAAGATGGCTGCCCCCATGAAATCACAAACATTTGCCTGTTCTTTTAAAACAAGGTGGGTAAGAGATATTACCTTTTTTAATTAACATAACTAATGTAACTTAATGACAGTATGTTTGTTTAGGATGAAGTTCCCCTTTAAGTACCTCCTGGGTCCCCTATGCTCCAGGGCCCCATAGCAGCTGCTCTGGCTCCTATGGCTATTGTTACGCCCCTACCTGGGGCTTCTACTAGCGCACTTTAGTCCCTCTAGTCCCTCACTGTCATTCCGTTCAGCAACTGTGCCTCTCTAAAAGCTGCCCGACTGAGCCAGTTGTGGGCAGTAGCCAGTCATGGACTACTGCACAGGTGTCGCCCTGGCCACACGCCTCCACAATTGTGCGTCTATAGCCAGAAGTGTTCAGCGCATGCACAGTTGCAATTTTTAGGAACTGTGCAAGCACTGATTGCTTCCAATCATGGAAGCGCACTTGAGAAGATGTGCGGCCAAGGCCATGTATATGCAGTAGCCCCCCTCCCCTTGCTGCCCTGGCCAGCATATGTAAAGGAACGCCATTCCAGTTCTGAAAGCTTATCCCTAGTCGCTTTAAGTCTGGTTACGCCATGGGTAAAAATCTTGTCTCATATTGATCATGACACCACGGCTACCTTTGTACTGATGATGTAGTACAAAATAATGCAGTCATTGCTTGCAAGCTGATCCAGCCCCTGTACTACAAACATAGCTGGTATTTATTATTGGCTTTCACTTTAACTGAGAATTTCTATTTTTAATTTGAGCTAGTGATGTAGGTTTCACAGTATGCCGGTGCACAGAGAGTTAATTATTTAGCTTGCTGTTTGTTTACACCTCAGTGACTCTTGCAGTTATCCATGTTGCTTGGGTTGAAGCATAAACATATTTTTAACATCACTTATAGTACAGACAGGATGGACAGGCCACACAAACTCTAGTCATATTATAGCAGAGCTTTCATTGCTCCTAAGAGAATAATTTAAAGTTTCTATTATGTAAATGTATGCAAATAAAATCTATTGTGTATAGCACGGTTTCTATATCATAGTAATGGCAGTCAAGCTTGGCTTGCGCAATAGTTATTAAAAAGGGTATGATGCCTGCATAGGGACCTGAAGTTATTGACCTGCCAGTGTGACTTTACAGTTTGGCATAGCGATGTTGCAGTGTGGCGTTTATTGTAATACTACTTACATTGCTGTGTTTCAGATATTAGTCTCCAGCCACAGCGGAGGGGAGGTTTCAGGCTGCTGGGAGCACAACTGAAAGCTGCTATTTTTGTAAATGACCTGCCAATAAAATCTATTGTGTAATTTAAAGCAAACCTGAACTGAAAATTAAAAGTCAAAATAAACATATGCACGTCATACTCAGAGCTGGGACAAAGTCCTCCAGCACCCAAGGCTGAGACACCAAAGTGTGCCCCCCCCCCCATCCCTCACACCCCAGCTGTCAGCCCTTCACACACTGATTGCTATTAGAGTAAACGGCGCCTCAGGGCCCCCAACCACCCCAACATCTTAATCTCTAGTTATCTGGCCTGCAGTCACTGCCATGTATCCCCTTTTCTTATTTCTCTTTGCTTCAAACACAATAGGGAAATGATAGCTGAGTGAGTTGTGCGCCCCCTGAGGCCCTGAGGCCGGAGCCTCTCTTGCCTCTGCCTCGGCCGGGACCTGGTCATACTTACCTCCAGTGTAATCTACTCTTCAATCTCTCCTCTGCTGCATCCTATTTGTCCACAGTGATCAATGGAATTATCAGTCCTCCATTTTGAAAATGGCCATTGCCCCACAACAGCTGCTTGGTCAGCACACTGTTAAATTGTAATACTGCTCACTTAAGCCATAGGTAAACATGGATGTTACCTTGTTCATCAATTGTCCTTTCAGTTATAACTGACAACAACTGATATAAACCTGACAGCAACTGATATATTTCAGTTCTGACAAAATCTTGTCAGAACTGGAAGGAATCGTTGTAAGAAGAGAATGGTGAGCTTCTGAGAGGAACAGGGGGCGAGGTAAGTATGTAATATTCATTTGCAGTTACAGAATATGTTTATTTTACTTGGTTCAGGTTCACTTTGAGGTTTCCAGGCACAGGCAAGCTAGTCTTAAACAGTAGGTATTAATAAGGTATAGCACCTGCAGAGGGAACTAACGCTGTTGAACTTACAGCACGGCTGTCTAGCCTGTCAGAGCAATGTTGCAGTGGGTTGTATTGTGTAATGTTATATTTACTTGCTGTGGTTGTGGCCTATCCTAAAAAGGCCCATACACCTAACGATTTTCCCGCCGATATACAGCAGATTCGATCACTGTAAACGAACCTGCTGTGAAATCGTTGCGCAAACGCAAACAATTAATTTCCGTCCGAAATCAATAATTCCTGTCGATTCCCGTCGAGCCATCCGTGCGGAAGACTTCACTTCAGCCCCGGCAGGAAGTTTAAACAGTAGAGCGCACTCTACTGTTCCCCGGACAGAAAGAAGTGAAGCCAGCCGGACCGGAACACGGAACCCAGCGGAGAAGAAGACATCGGTGACAGCGGGGACACGCGCTGGCCGGATCAGGTAATGTATGCAGGGGGGGAGGGGGGTTTGGCAGCAGCAGCGCCACCACAGATTGTGATCGTTTTCAGGCTGAAATCGGTTCACAATCTGTTTGCAGTAAAGGCAGTCATACGATCCTTCTCTGATCAGGTTCAATCAGAGAGGGATCTATCTGTTGGTCAAATCTGATGGCAAATTGACCAGTGTATGGCCACCTTAAGAAAATCATGCAATCCACTTGAGTATCTCTGAGAACCTTAGAACACAATTCACCTACTACTCCTGATCTCGGATGCTTAATAAATGGGATCACTTTGCCTAGTAGGAGATAATGATACAGGCATTAACAATGTGTTATAGTGAACCTGAATGAGCAAGGTGAGTAGTCTTCTAATTAAGTTATAGAATGTGTAGGAGGAAGAGTAAGAAGATACAGCATATGGTTCACTATAAGTTACATGTGACACCTATAATTACATGTTCTTTCTGCATATGGATGCATATTTATAACCTAGAGCCTAGGACCTTCACATGTGGCAGGCTGGAGATACATCTAATAGGTTCAGGGGGTGCTTGCGCTTGTCACAGACAATCCATTGTAACACATTTTAACTTCTGTAAAATAATAATCATATATATAAAAAAACTTTGTGAACATCTTTAACTATTTAAAAACATCATTATTAAACATTTGCACATTGTCAGGCTAATAAACACATATACTGTATGTCTAGGACTTTTAAGGAGGCCTTAGCTTGGTATGGCTATGGGATCAGGATGTCAGTATTTAGAGACACTTAGGTGTGAGTGTTCATTTATTGTATCCAAGACCTAGCCAGCCTGCAGATGGTACAGCTCTCAACAAAGACAATGGAATGTTAGTATCGGCTAGAATAAGGAGTTATTTTAGGTGGGTTGTTGTTAGGGAACAGAGTAGAAGCATGTAATATTTAAAAAATAGGGTTAGAAAGTTAGAAGAAGAAGGAGTGTACAATAATGGGATAGTTCAGGGTTAGGCATTAGTAAGGGTTAATGTCAGTGGTGAGGTTAAAGTTAGGCATGTTGTATGAGGGCTAGAGATGGCCCGAACCTCCAATTTTCGGGTTCACGAACCTCCCGCGAAAGTTCGGTTCGCACGAACTTTCGCAAACCACAATAGACTTCAATGGGGAAGCGAACTTGGAAAACTTGAAAAATTTATGCTGGCCACAAAAGTGATGGAAAAGATGTTTCAAGGGGTCTAGTGTAGTAGGTATATGCAGTGATGGGTATTACATGTGCACCTGTCACACACAGACAGGTACCGGATAGGCACAGTGACACAGCGTGCGCTCATGTAGGTAGGTGGGTGCACAGAAGTGAACAACAGGTAGTAGGTATATGCAGTGATGGGTATTACATGTGCACCTGTCACACACAGACAGGTACCGGATAGGCACAGTGACACTGCGTGCACTCACTTAGGTAGGTGGGTGCACTGAAGTGAACAACAGGTAGTAGGTATATGCAGTGATGGGTATTACATGTGCACCTGTCACACACAGACAGGTACCGGATAGGCACAGTGACACTGCGTATGCTCACGTAGGTAGGTGGGTGCACTGAAGTGAACACAACAGGTAGTAGATATATGCAGTGATGGGTATTACATGTGCACTTGTCACACACAGACAGGTACCGGATAGGCACAGTGACACTGCGTGCGCTCACGTATGTAGGTGGGTGCACTGAAGTGAACAACAGGTAGTAGGTATATGCAGTGATGGGTATTACATGTGCACTTGTCACACACAGACAGGTACCGGATAGGCACAGTGACACTGTGTGCGCTCACGTAGGTAGGTGGGTGCACTGAAGTGAACAGCAGGTAGTAGGTACATGCAGTGACGGGTATTACATGTGCACCTGTCACACACACACAGGTACCGGGTAGACACAGTAACACCGCGTGCGCTCACGTAGGTAGGTGGGTGCACTGAAGTGAACACAACAGTTAGTAGGTATATGCAGTGACGGGTATTACATGTGCACCTGTCACACACAGACAGGTACCGGATAGGCACAGCGGCACTGCGTGCGCTCACCTAGGTAGGTGGGTGCACTGAAGTGAACAGCAGGTAGTAGGTATATGCAGTGATGGGTATTACATGTGCACCTGTCACACACAGACAGGTACCGGATAAGCACAGTGACACTGCGTGCGCTCACGTAGGTGGGTGGGTGCACTGAAGTGAACTACAGGTAGTAGGTATATGCAGTGATGGGTGTTACATGTGCACCTGTCACTCACAGACAGGCACAGTGACACTGACTGACAGGGCTGTATATAATGCAAGTGGGCCACACACACACACACACACACACACACACACACACACACACACACACACACACACACACACACACACACACACACATAGATCACAAGAACAAGATTAGCTCTCAAAAGAGCTGTTGAGGCACACGAGTGAGTCCACAGCCTGACGCTGCCTGCCTTTTATAAGGGGGGTGAGGCTCCAGGAGGGAGTGTAGCCTAATTGGCTACAACGTGCCTGCTGACTGTGATGTAGAGGGTCAAAGTTGACCCTCATAATGCACTATGGGGGCGAACCGAACTTCCGGAAAAGTTTCCAGTTCGCCGCAATCACGAACCATGGAAATTCGCCGGGAACCATTCGCCGGCAAACCGTTCGGGCCATCTCTAATGAGGGCTTACCTACACAATCTGTTCATAGCATTCACAATCTGTTGGTCCTCATATTGCATGGGTGGTAAATCAATCAAAATTGGCCAATCAGTCTTTTTGTACCAGGCAAAAGACAACATACACAAATAGATTTTTCTTGGCTGAAATAATTGTTCCTGACCTTTTTTCCTGCTACCATATAGTTCCATTTATTGTTAGTCTGCCTGGAAGTCAGAATTCTCTCAGCCCCGGCAAGTTAGACATGTTGCTGACGCAGCTACTTATGTCTTGCCAAAGTTTAAATGTTTGTGGAGGTGACAATGACTTTCCAAGAGAAAAGAACTGCACTGTTTTTAAAGGTGTGATCTATGCCCTGTCCTCATTCCCAATCTGTTTAACTTAAAAGTTATCAAGGTTAAATCTACACAATATAATGTTCTTGGAAGTTTATGAGCCTCTGATTATAGTAAAGAGACATGAGAGATACTGTGTACACAAGTCAATGGCCTGAAGGGTGGATGAAATGTGAGACACAAAGATCATGAACAAGAGATGCTAAAGGTCAGGGTTCCTTTGATTTCCATATAATGCTCTCTTAAAGGTAAAGAGCTCTTGAAAATGATGGTGAACCAGAACCACAAGGATTTTGCACAAGACTTTAAAGGAACCCAAAAATGCCTTTACTAAGACAACTATGCTAAATTAAGAGACTACAGACACACTGTAAAGTTTAAACCTGCTTATCTGGATATGTATGTGGCTCTACTGGGAGTCAGGGACATAATGGAATGAGCTGCATATTTGCTCACTGAGACTTTATCAGCATTCCCTCTTGCCTAAATAGAGCTGAATTAGTGCAAATACATTCAGTTTTTATTTAGCATTAACTTTTGTAGCAAATAATGTAAACTTATTTTCTGCACAAATATATTGCAAAAAAAATATTTGCGATGATTCAGGTTGGAGTGAGCTCTGAGGTGGCCCACAGTGCATCAATACTGAGTATGCAAATCATCACTTTCTTGTCCCTGAAAGCTAAACACACTTCCAGAACTGCTGGAATGCAATGACGTGTCAGCATGTTAATTTTACATAGCCAAACTAATACAACATACGTACAGACTGTTTCGGGCTGGTTGATCCTCATCAGTGCATGGCATGGATTAGTATGACTCTATGGGGTAAGATTTGAAACATCCAGAGTTACAGTTTGCCCAGAAAGTTCATGGTGCCGCTATAAAGCACCAGCGGGTCCTCCTTCCTGCAAGCCTCATATACTCTACAATAAACTAGTGGGGAAACGTGCACTGTGGGTCACACATGACGTCATGCGTGACCCCCGGCGCATTTGTGCAGCTAGTGGGCTTGCTTCACAAAGCAGTGCTAATCTAGTTAGCACGCCTATAGACTTTTGGGCGTGATAACCATTGTATATTTCAAAGAGGCAGGTGCTCACGGTGCGGAATAGAGCCCCAAAATTAATGCAGATCACAGTCTTTGTTGACATTAGTGGGTAAAAAATACGTATAGAGTCCACATTAATATTATCCACAAATTTAAGGTTTCAGTGCTGACAGATAAAGTGCATCAAAGTTCAACTTCCATATGACAAGCAGATTTCCTCAGAATAAGCAGAGATGGCCACCACCAGCACCCTTTGTGTGCCACTCACCGCATCCACTGACCAGACCGGTCAGTATAAGCCTTGGGACAGTTTCCGGGTCGTCCCCCACCTCTCAGAGCAAACCCAGCAAGCCTTTTCTCAAAGCAGAGTCTTCACAGCATAAAACCACCTCAGAGGAAAAACTCCATATAGCATAATACCGTCTTAAAACTTGTTTATTAAAAATATCCAGTACACTCACTTGTTCCAGTAGGTTAAAATCACTCAGAGTTTTATCAACGGGCTCTCCCCCGTAATGTAGGCCTAGGCTGGCAGGCTTCCGTCCTACTGGGCTCAGTCCCAGTTACCGCCGCGCGCTCGGTGTAGTGGGGGTCCCTTCCTAGATCCGTCTCGCCTCCACGCCACCTCGTAGCACACTGGTCTAGTTCCGCATCAGGCTCCGCCCTATCGATTTCGTCACAAAGTAACTCATCAGGGGCATGGAGCCTGATGTGTATTGCGGACATTTGTATGGTTCACTACGTCATGACGCTTGCGCTCCATTCCCCCGCCATACGTATTGCGGATATCCCTATGAGATTGGATCGTAACGACACATTACTCCACCCCCCCTCAGCAGCCTGCAAGCCTGCCATCTTGTGTTCATTCTTATTAGTACAACCTCTATGACAGTATTTAAAATACATCTACATCTATCTTCACCTCTGGATCCTACCATCTACCTCCTAGTATTATAAAATATAATTGGCACTCTACCGATTCTTCATTGTCTAATCTCTTATATGCCAATATACAATTAAACAATTAAAATAACTAAAAATATAGAAAAATATAAAACATATAATATTATACATTTTCATGCCTACATTTGGGGAATTATTTCCTATAAAAGTTTTATTTGTACCTAAGCTAATAAATTCAGATTAAGATATCAAATATTAATGGGATACATGAAATCCACTTCTACCAGTTTCACCAGATAAGACGATTTGTTATTTTTTACCATATTATAAATTGTGAATTCATTACCCTAACCCATTTTGGTGACCCCCCCTCCTTTCTATATCAATTGTCCCACATTTGGAATTCTTCCCCCTTTTCCAGACCAAAAAAAATATCACACAAATTGGTGAAATGATTGGTGAAATGAACCTCACATCCCTCCACATCTACAACCCAATTAGCCCCCCTTCAGGCCACCCCTATTGGACTGCAACAGTAAATGGAGGAACTACCCCCTTCCTTTTCCTGTCTAGGTTCCGGGGTGCATGTGAACACATCACACCCCTAGTCACCCAAAAAACACACCAGGTCAATCTCTCTGTTTAGACCATCAGGTCTAAGCGTACCTATCCTGTGTATCCACCTGGTCTCCTCTTGTGAGACACTTTTTGTCCTGTTGCTCCCCCTCCAATCGGGCAAGATCTTTTGAAGTGCGCAAAAAGAGAGATCCTTAGGGTCACACTTATGATGACTCCCAAAATTTGCTGATACTCCATGTTTGGGGTATCCTTTAATAATGTTACGGACATGTTCACTCATCCTTTCCTTAAGGGTCCTAGTGGTCCTTCCTATATACTGCCACCCACATTTACACCAGGCAAGGTATACCACAAACCGGTCGTTACAGGTAATGAACTCCTGAATTTTATAACTCCTTCCATTACTAAATGATGTCACACTATTTCTTTTGGTTGCATTAGCTTCCCTGCATGCCTTACAGGCTCTGCATGGGAAAAAAACAGGTGTCTGCCATCCTTGCATGCGTGGAACTTTTTTTGGCTCCACGCAACTTGGTGCTAGTATTTGTTTTAAATTTTGGGCCTTCCTATAGATGAATTTAGGTTTAGGAGGAATAATGCTCCTCAGGGTTAGATCTGTTTCCAAAATCCCCCAATGTTGTCTTATAATATTTTGGAGCTGTTTGTATTGGGTGTTAAACCCCGTAATAAATGCAAGTTCAAACTTCCCCCCTCCCTCTTTTGCCTTTTTTTGGGTGACTAGGGGTGTGATGTGTTCACATGCACCCCGGAACCTAGACAGAAAAAGGAAGGGGGTAGTTCCTTCATTTACTGTTGCAGTCCAATAGGGGTGGCCTGAAGGGGGGCTAATGGGTTGTAGATATGGAGGGATGTGAGGTTCATTTCACCAATCATTTCACCAATTTGTGTGATTTTTTTTGGGTCGGGAAAAGGGGGGGGGGAATTCCAAATGTGGGACAATTGATATAGGAAGGAGGGGGGGTCACCAAAATGGGTTAGGGTAATGAATTCACAATTTATAATATGGTAAAAAAATAACAAATCGTCTTATCTGGTGAAACTGGTAGAAGTGGATTTCATGTATCCCATTAATATTTGATATTTTAATCTGAATTTATTAGCTTAGGTACAAATAAAACTTTTATAGAAAATAATTCCACAAATGTAGGCATGAAAATTTATAATCTTATATATTTTATATTTTATATTTTTCTATATTTTTAGTGATTTTAATTGTTTAATTGTATATTGGCATATAAAGATTAGACAATGAAGAATCGGTAGAGTGCCAATTATATTTTATAATACTAGGAGGTAGATGGTAGGATCCAGAGGTGAAGATAGATGTAGATGTATTTTAAATACTGTCATGGAGGTTGTACTAATAAGAATGAACACAAGATGGCAGGCTTGCAGGTTGCTGAGGGGGGGGTGGAGTAATGTGTCGTTACGATCCAATCTCATAGGGATATCCGCAATACGTATGGGAGGGGAATGGAGCGCAAGCGTCATGACGTAGAGAACCATTAAAATGTCCGTAATACGCATCAGGCTCCATGTCCCTGATGAGTCACTTTGTGACAAAATCGATAGGGCGGAGCCTGATGCGGAACTAGACCAGTGTGCTACGAGGTGGCGTGGAGGTGAGACGGATCTAGGAAGGGACCCCCACTACACCGAGCGCGCGGCGGTAACTGGGACTGAGCCCAATAGGACGGAAGCCTGCCAGCCTAGGCCTACATTACGGGGGAGAGCCCGTTGATAAAACTCTGAGTGATTTTAACCTACTGGAACAAGTGAGTGTATTGGATATTTTTAATAAACAAGTTTTAAGACGGTATTATGCTATGTGGAGTTTTTCCTCTGAGGTGGTTTTATGCTGAAGACTCTGCTTTGAGAAAAGGCTTGCTGGGTTTGCTCTGAGAGGTGGGAGACGACCCGGGAACTGTCCCAAGGCTTATACTGACTGGTCTGGTCAGTGGATGCGGTGAGTGGCACACAAAGGGTGCTGGTAGTGGCCATCTCTGCTTATTCTGAGGAAATCTGCTTGTCATATGGAAGTTGAACTTTGATGCACTTTATCTGTCAGCACTGAAACCTTGAATTTGTGGATAATATTAATGTGGACTCTATACGTATTTTTTACCCACTTATGTCAACAAAGACTGTGATCTGCATTAATTTTGGGGCTCTATTCCGCACCGTGAGCGCCTGCCTCTTTAAAATATATTTTTATTAATTAAGAGGAGGCGAACAGGTGATGTGTGGAGCTAAAAGTGTTTAATATTTTGAGAATTTCCACTGAGAGCGCTACCTCTTAGAATTGAATTGTGATAACCATTGCACTAAGTAGGTTAGCACCGTTTTGAGGAATAAACTCACATGCAAAGTTTTGCGTGCAAAGTCCAGTGCGCGTGGAAATTCGCATAGCACCGCACTGCGCGATTGCGCGTGCAATACTTTGCGCACGGAACTTTGCGCGCGAGTTTATTTTATCATGCCTAAACTGAGTTTAGGTGTGATAATGGGCTGTTCACCAGCGTGCTAACTGTTAGCACGCTTTAGTGAATCAAGCCCTGTGTATTGTAAACAGTGTGTATGCAGCTTGCAGGACGGAGGACCTTATAGCGGCATGTGGCTGATGTCCCTGGGGGGCTTCAAGACAAGAAGAGGAGCGCACTGCCAGGACAGAGAAAGAGGACAGCGCCGGCAGGAGCATGTAATATGGCTTCCCTGCGCACTCTGAATAACGTTTTACCGTACCTTTGGAATTTAAGACGCACCCACTTCTCCCAAAAACTTTGGGGAATAAAAAGTGCATCTTACATACCAAAGAATACGGTATTGTCTCCAACCTGAATAATCGTGAATACCTTTTGTTTTAAGAAGGCAAACTTCTGTGTTGCATAGCATTTTAGTAAGGAGGGTAATCTGTTCATAAACATAGATAATAGTTACTTTAGTAAAAGAAGCATAATCAGTATGAGGCTGGGTGCACACATAGCAGAAACGCTAGCATTGTAGAAAAATGCTGCGTTTTTACCTCTAATGAAAGTCTATGGGCCACAGGAAAAAATGCATATAAAAGTGCATATGCATTTTCTATGCGTTCTTAAAACTGCATTTTCAAAAACGCTGGTTTTGTTGCATAATATGTACAAATCTGTACGTTCTGAATGGTTATGGAGGACATCAGATTTTAGACACTTTACAGCTCAGATTGCGGCCTTTTAATCTTCTGACTTCCTGATATCTACACAAGTTTGTGCCTCTGAGGAAGCGGACTTTGGCCATGAAACACGTGTCAGGTAGCCTTTGTTCTGTTTTTGATCTTTGCAGGAACTCTTGACACTTCATGACTGCAATCGAGAAGAATTTTGTATTATTGAAGAATAAAGGACTTTTTGCTGTTCCAAAAAAAACCCTATTGTCTCGGGACTGTGTTGTATACTCTAATATGCAGGAATGCTTCCAAAATGCACATAATGAAAGTCAATGGAAACACAATTGTATGCATTTATGCATTTTTCATGCGTTTTTATATGCATTTTTCCCAAAAATATATTTTTTACTGTATTTTTGCTTCCTGTTGTCTTCCAAGTCATTTGCATAAATGAAAATATAAAAATGCATGAAAAACGCATACAAAACGCATATGCGTTTTGTAAATGCAAACCACAAATGCATTAAAACGCATGCAAAACACACAAAAATGCTCCCAACATTAACATAAAACGTGACATAAAATGCAGCCTTTCACGCTATGTCATATGTGAACCCAGCCTGAGGGATTATTAAATGCCTGTTGTGTAGTGTTCATAGAGATAACAGCTAGTGCATTGATTTCATGAACAGTTAATTGGTTAGTGGGTTAATATTTAGACACATTCCTAGTAATAATGTGTTTCTGATAACTGTCTAGAAATTAGGCTGGTTAAATGCAATACAGTATGTTCATAACAAACACATTAAAAGCTTGGTTGTAGGGAACTGAGTGCATTATGGCGGTAATAAAAAAGAGCTTGCTTCCCTTTGGGTACTGCTGGGGAGATCTGTAAAAATACTCACAAAAGAATGCAGAAGATTAGTCTCTCTGTAATCAATAAACAGAAGTTAGTCCCTCTCAAACTGAAGGTGCATTAATACTCACGCAGCATCTGATCACGAGATGAATCATAAAAAATGAAACTAAAAAGGGTTAACAAAATTAATATATAAGATTCAGGCAGTTGCTCAGATTGAAGCCTTAATAAGCGGCCAATAATCAGGGGCACACCGCTGGTTGGCAGCAGTGTGCCCCAACACACAGACCACCACCCACACATAAACAATATCGCATTCAGTAGTGTATCACCCTGAAGGGACACAGAAGGAGGCAGAGGCTGAGGGGTGCAGAGCAGGGACTTACATTACTTTCATCCTGCAGAACGACATGTCCTCTTCACTCCTCTCCACACTGTAGGCTGTACAGCGACGATCTACTTACTGTCTGTGCATGTTATATGACATGCATCAAAAGCTGCAAGGAAATAGACTGTACAGAGGCTACAGCAAAAGAGAGGATTGAGGAGGTCTTGCCACTCGGCTGGATAAGGGTAATCAGGGCCGGATTTCTGGGAAGGTGTTTCTGGGAAGGCCACCAAGGCCCGGGCTTTTGGCGGTAGCTAGCCAAGGGGTGGCTGAACATGTAAGAGGGATTTCTGCATGTGGAAAAAGAGGCTGCAAATGGGAGCAACTCATAGAAGAGGGGAGCTGCTGCACAAGAGATCTGTATATAATGGAAGGGGCTGCTGTACATGAATCGTAGACAGGGCAGAGGGGGCTGCACAGCGTGCTGTACAAGAAAGTAGGTCTAGGGGTGTAAAACTTATCACTCTGACCCTGAGGATAGTTTATGATGCTACCAATGCTCTGCTTTCATTGCCACAGAAAAGGACGCCCTTAGCACCCCCCTTCCTCACTTCCCTTCACAAATATCACCATCAGCCTATTCTACAGCTTCTGGTGTACTGCAGCGCAGTGCTGTAGCATGTCTTCCCTGTTGTTCCATTTGTCACTTACACCGATCCCTACATCACCCACATTTTCCCTCTAATGTGCAAATGATAAGCAGTAAACCATTCACAAGGCAGATTGCTATAGCTACCTCTTCTGTATCTCCAGCCACCAGGCTCCTCTCTGCTGTCACTGCCACCTCCTTCATGCTTAAATTGTATTTTATAGATGCACACAAAATAAATGATGTATTCACCAGTACAGGGGCGTAACTAGAAATCACTGGGCCCCCCTGCAAATATTTGGATGGGCCCCCCCCCCCCATAGGTGCCAAATAATCGTAATGGGGCAGCGTTTCACTGTAAATTAATTGTAAAGTGGGCAGCATTTTACCAGACAATCGTAATGTGGGCCAGAAAATCGTAATGTGGGCAGAGTTCACCAGAAAATCGTAATGTGGGCCTTTAGAAAATCATAATGTGGGCAGAGTTCACCAGAAAATCGTAATGTGGGCACCAGTCACCAGAAAATTGTAACGTGGACAGCATTCACCAGACAATCGTAATGTGGGCAGCGTTCACCAGAAAATCATAATGTGGGCAGAGTTCACCAGAAAATCATAATGTGGGCAGAGTTCACCAGAAAATCGTAACGTGAGCAGCAGTCACCAGAAAATTGTAACGTGGACAGCATTCACCAGACAATCGTAATGTGGGCAGCGTTCACCAGAATATCGTAATGTGGGACAGAAAATCGTAATGTGGGCAGAGTTCACCAGAAAATCGCAATGTGGGCAGCAGGCACCTGAAAATCACAATGTGGGCAGCAGACACCTGAAAATCGTAATGTGGGCAGCAGACACCTGAAAATCGTAATGTGGGCAGCAGACACCAGAAAATCGCAATGTGGGCAGCAGTGACCAGAAAATCGTAATGTGGGCAGCAGTCACCAGAAAATCGAAATGTGGGCAGCAGACACCTGAAAATCGTAATGTGGGCAGCAGACACCTGAAAATCGTAATGTGGGCAGCAGGCACCTGAAAATCGTAATGTGGGCAGCAGACACCTGAAAATCGCAATGTGGGCAGCAGACACCTGAAAATCGTAATGTGGGCAGCAGACACCTGAAAATCGTAATGTGGGCAGCAGACACCTGAAAATCGCAATGTGGGCAGCAGTGACCAGAAAATCGTAATGTGGGCAGCAGACACCTGAAAATCGTAATGTGGGCAGCAGGCACCTGAAAATCGTAATGTGGGCAGCAGTCACCAGAAAATCGTAATGTGGGCAGCAGACACCTGAAAATCGTAATGTGGGCAGCAGGCACCTGAAAATCGCAATGTGGGCAGCAGGCACCTGAAAATCGCAATGTGGGCAGCAGTGACCAGAAAATCGCAATGTGGGCAGCAGTGACCAGAAAATCGTAATGTGGGCAGCAGTCACCAGAAAATCATAATGTGGGCAGCAGACACCTGAAAATCGTAATGTGGGCAGCAGACACCTGAAAATCGTAATGTGGGCAGCAGGCACCTGAAAATCGTAATGTGGGCAGCAGTCACCAGAAAATCGTAATGTGGGCAGCAGACACCTGAAAATCGTAATGTGGGCAGCAGGCACCTGAAAATCACAATGTGGGCAGCAGACACCTGAAAATCGTAATGTGGGCAGCAGACACCTGAAAATCGTAATGTGGGCAGCAGACACCTGAAAATCGTAATGTGGGCAGCAGACACCTGAAAATCGTAATTTGGGCAGCAAACACCTGAAAATCCCCCTCCAGCTAGTCAATGTGTGTGGGCAGCGGGCAGCGGGCAGCAGCGGGATACATACCTTCTTCCTTGCGTTCCATCGCCGCCTTCTCGCTCTAGCGGCTGACGTCACTTCCGCTTCCGGAAGTGACGTCAGCCGCTAGAGCGAGAAGGCGGCGATGGAACGCAAGGAAGAAGGTATGTATCCCGCCGCCGCTGCCCGCTGCCCGCTGCCCACACACATTGACTAGCTGGAGGGGAGCGCAGAGGGGAGAGCCCCGAGGTGAGGGAGAGGGGGGAACTTCCCCTCTCCCCGCCGACTGTGGGCAAGGCTTTCCCCTCATGCTGCCACCCCTCCAGCCCCCAAAAAACGGCCCCGAGCGGGCCCCAGGGGGGGCCGGGCCCCCCCGCGGGCGCAGGCGCTGCAGGGCCTATTGCTACGCCCCTGCACCAGTACATATTTGCTTTAGTAAATTGTTTTTTTACACCTCCTAAAGACAGATTGTCAGGCATCACGATTATATTAAACCCCCTCTACAAGAGGATATCTGAGTTTAAAGAAACTCTGAAGTCTCAAAAAAAAACATCTTTTTATTTAACAAATATTTTTAATATCTTAGCCCTAACTAAACCGCGGCATTCCCGCCACTGTAAACTATCTAAATCCCCCCTAACTTGCCCTCCCTCTCCCCTGCAAAATTCACAACTTTTTTGGTCATTGATTTTTCTGCCCTAAGCGCTTCCGTGTGAGGCAGAGCTATGAGCTGCAGCCCTGCCTCACACACATCTGTCAGCAGCGGATCTCCGCCTCTCCCCCGCCCCTCTCAGTGAAGGAAGACTGAGAGGGGCGAGAGAGAGGCGGCGATCAGAGGCAGAGCTGCGGCTCATAGCTCTGCCTCTCACAGAAGTGCTGCCCGGATTGCCCCCCGGGGAGTTTGGGGGGATTTAGATAGTTTACAGCGGCGGAAATGCGGAGGTTTACTTAGAGCTAAGATATTAAACATATTTGTTAAATAAAAATACTTTTTTTTGAGACTTCAGAGTCTCTTTAAGCACTCCAGTGTATCTTTAAAGTACCTGGTCCTTGTAGATTTTACTGTTGTAATCCATAGAACATTATGTGCATGGCAAAATCAGTTCAATAGATAAAGTAAAAATTAAATCTTGGGAGTTACGTTTCGAAATGGCTGTGCTCAGTCTTCAAAAACGCATTATGGGAATATTGGTATCATTTTTTCGTGCTCTGTGCCTCACCTCTGAAAAGTTACATCCATGAAATTGATGCTAGCTTTCCTCACTAGGAAACATAATGTAAAACTTAAATACAGTGGCAAATAGAAATGTCTTGGTTAACAGCAGGTAACTAATGTCAAAATTAAATGACTGAGCTTGGATACATTTATAAACACAATATTAGCCGTTCAGCTGCCAGCAATTTATTGTTTAAAAGCTGCACCTGTTATGTTTGAATTGTGTTTATTAAATGTTTTGCCCTAGTCTACATGTACCAAAACCAACATTAGTCAGTAGAGAATTCATTGAGGTGCAAATACATTTGAGATGATTAAGAATTATGCTATTATGATAAAGAATAATTTTTATTATAATGAAAATCTAAAATGTAAATAGACTAATCAAATCATCCAGTAAAAGCATTTGATTGGTCCATTTTCTAGCTGCATAGATTGGCAGTAACATTTGTATAATTTTGCATCAAATTAAAGCTAACCTGAGGGGGAAAAGAATTCATACTTACCACCGTTGCCTCCCTCGACATCCTCCCGGTCCCCTCTGTTCGCCTGCTATCGGCCCTGGTAATCTGCCTTCAGTCGCATCAGTCCGGTTCCAGCCATGCACATGCACATGCACACCCACCATGTTCACGCTGCCATAAGCATTCTGCAACTGCAGGGGTGATAGCGGGTGAACGGAGGCACCCAGGAGGATGGTGAGGGAGGTCATGGTGGTCGTGAGGCTTGAGGAAGCCTCAGGTAAGTATGAATTATTTTACCCCCTTCGTCTTTGGTTCTCATGAAAAACACTGATAGTTTTGTATTAAAGAGCCTTTAGTCCATGGTGTATGATGCCTTTAGATGTCCATGGTGTATGGACGTGGAAACACAGAAACACCTATAGACGACCATGGCATGTACAACAAAGAAACAGAGCAACCTAAAGAAATTCACGTCTATGGATAAAAAAACGGAACTATGCAAAGAGAATAGCATCCATGGTTCATCAACCAGACATCCACACACTGTGCATAGTGAAATATATGTTTATTTAAGGACATATCCCAAGCACAATAAAATCAAAAACATAACCAGCGCTGCTAAGAGGCAGAGTGTAAATAGTACAATACAAGTCAATAATAACACTAAGCCAGCAGGGGGGTGTGAACATCAATCAAACAAATGACTAGAATACACTATATATCTGACTGCATGAAACAAGATCTCCCATGTGGAAAGCTATCACAAATAATAGATTAACAAGCAGACAGTATATGCAATAAGAATAAATCACCTCACCGCTCCACTGCATTGTATCCTCTCAGCTTCCGCCGGAAAATGGACCTCACATGTATCGCAGCTCCTACGGTGCTTCTTCGGAGATAGCTGTGAGGAAACGCGGAAAAGCCACCACAAGTGCTCAGTATGAGGCGGCTGTTTCCGCGTCCAACATGGCGGCACAACGCGAGGAAACCGCCGCATGCTGCATGGGCAGAGCGGTGGAGTCCGCATTGGATGCGGCGGATTGCGCGCATAACAATGCTACTGACACTGTGGTTGGATGCGGGGAAGCCGCCGCTTGCTTGGAGAGCGGCGTGCCGACTCCCGTGCCCGAATCAGCGGATACATTGCAAAACATGTCTGGTGTGGCTGGGACTGCTAGTCCACACAGGTTCAGAAGGACGCGCGCGCGCTGATAGGCAGAGCTTATATGACAGCCAGAGAAGAGTCAACTGACCAAGCTGGTCAGCTGACATTTTCACCACCTTCTATTGGTCCAGCACTTAGGGGTGGAGCTGGAGAGCGCTATAGTATATATACTGGATGCTGGTCATTTCTCTGGCGTCTGGCGTTGCGATCACTACGTGGTAGCACTCAGACCTTGTCAGTATCTGTGTTCTAGCTCAGTTTCCAAAGGTGTTGATGATCAAGGAGCTCACACCTTAGCGTTAGGAATATTGTATTGTATTATTTGTTATGACCTTCTGCCTGCCTGACCCTTCTTCTGATTCCTGATTCTGTACCTTGCTATTCTGATATCCTGTTGCCAAACTCTGCTCGTTCCTGGACTCTGTATCTGCCTCCTGATTCTGTACCTTGCCATTCTGATACTCCGTTGCCAAACTCTGCCTGTCCATTGGATTCCGTATCTGTCTCCTGATTCTGTACCTTATCTGTCTGTGTGTTAACGACCTGGCTTGCCCAACCTCGAGAACTGACCTTACTGTTAGAGGCAGTTCCCAGATCTGTTAGTGACATCTCCTCTCTGGTGTCACTCGCACTCTGTCCTTCCCACTTCCAGCCTGACTCCTCTCTCGGGAGAGTCCAGGCTAGTGGAAGGAACTTGTCTCTTGTGCAGTACTTGTACTGCCTCGCACCTGCCCCTCAGGTGCAATACTCAAAGTATTACTGTTACACCAAAACACTCTTATCTCTCAGGTGTCCAGAGGTTAGAATATATATCTGATTATCGGTGATACTGCAGATCATCAATAATCGGGTATATTCTGCATTCTCGGTGATACTGCAGATCACCGGTAAACAGACCCTCTCTGTGTTACACCGATCGTTACATAGCAAGTTAAAAACACGGGCTGTCTTAAATAATCCCAAAAACCGCCGCAAAAGGGCACAGGGGGCGTGGCCACGCCCCCAAGAGTCACTCCGTCACGCGTCCATTGGGACGCATGATTGGAGCGGCGATTACCCGATGACGCTGTGTGGAGAGGGTATGTGCAGAAAGCGGGCGGCATCAAAAATACTACAATATAGTAAATAACTGAAGCACGGTGATATTGTTAGTCATAGTAATACACTAAAACATATTATCATCATAAATAATCAAGAACGCATGAAGGCGTAATCCTGCATATATATATATATATATATATATATATATATATATATATATATATATATATATATATATATATATATATATATCGTATGGAAAGCCATCTAGTGGAAAAAATAGGTATAGCACGACAGACTGCATTGGGAACATATATACACAGGCTATAGGACAACTCTGGGGACATCTTGTGGTAAATAAATAAAGTGCAACTGGTATAATTAAAACCAAAGAATAAGTATATTTATCATTAACAGTCAATTATAGGTCACTCAATTATGGAGTGATTGTTAAAGGGACTCCGAGCTCTAAATAAAAATGAAATTGGTACTCCCCTGGGGCTTTCTGCAGCCCACCGTAGGTCGGGAGGTCCCCCGGCGTGGTCATGCCTCTTCTCCCAGGGCCTGGCCAGAAATGGCTCCCCGGCGGCTCACGGCGACACTGGGCCCGAGTGTCAGGCTCCTTCTTCCTGAAATGTCACATCTGCCGTCACCACGCCGGCCGGCCGGCTCGCGTCATCACAGTACTGCGCATGCACGATTAAACCAGCAAAGCATGCACGCAGCACAGGAGGTCCCCAACCTCCATAAGAAATATATAATTACAGAGGGGCTGCAGCACACAACAGGAAAATAGTGACAGGGGCTCTTGGTTACGCTTTAACGCGCTATTTTCCTGTTGTGTGCTGCAGCCCCTCTGTAATTATATATTTCTTATGGAGTTTGGGGACCTCCTGTGCTGCGTGCATGCTTTGCATAGAATTGCATAACATTTTGGTTTGTGCTGCTTACCCCTTGGTATTTATTTATAATTTTCCCCTGTGAGCCTGCATAACCACGCCCACCTCTAGCACAGTTAAGCATATAAATGAGTGCATTGCACATGTTCAGAGAGTTCGTTTGGTAGCTAGTGAAAGGTAAGGTGTTTTTAATTTTCTTTTTTCCCATTTAGTTGACTCTTGGGTTTTTGGTTTAGTTCCCACTAGACTGCTTATAAAAACTGGCATTTTGCATGGTAGAGTAGGACTCACCAGATTGGGGACACTTTAGTGCAGTTGGTGAGCTTAAGCGCGTTAAAGCGTAACCAAGAGCCCCTGTCACTATTTTCCTGTTGTGTGCTGCAGCCCCTCTGTAAATATATATATATATATATATATACAGTATAAACAGAAAGTTTCCCCATGCTAGGGTACAATGTGTAGATAAGAAAGAAAATATCACTTACCACTGTGGTTGTATATATCGGTGTAGCGCCTCTGTAATGAGCGGGCGCCACACCAGTTTCTAATATACACCCATTCTTAGGATTGGCGGGTGGCGTTTTAGTGGGCAGGGCCACTTTGCACGCAGCTATAGATGCACGTCGCCCGTTCATTGGGCTCCGTGTGGTCTATGGAAGTGTGTATACGGAATTGCGTCATGTACGGGCATCAGCGACTGGACGCCATCTTCTTTGTGGTCTTGTATCTAGGGTGGATGTGCATCATATAAGGGCATAATAGCCCCAACGCCATCTCTTCTGTGGTTGTAACCTCCTGACTTTAGCTACTTGATAGAACCTTAAAGGGAACAAGAGGCCCCAGAAAAAAGATTTTATACATACCTGGGGCTTCCTCCAGCCTCATACGCATGGATCGCTCCCACGCCGCCCTCCTCCGCTTCCTGTATCCGGCGGTACGGGGTCCCACAGTCTCGGCCAGTCGGCCAGTCGGCGGCAGCTAGCGGACAATTGTCCGCATCACAGGGGCTCCCAGCATACCCGTACACGTGCAGCTGCATACTGCGCCGCCGCACGCGTAAGGGTATGGAGGGAGCCCCTGCTTATGCGGACATTTGGCCGCGTCAGCCGGAAGTGACGGGACCCGGTACCGGCGATCCAGGAAGCGGAGGATGGCGGCGTGGGAGAGATGCAGGCTTATGGGTCTGGAAGAAACCCCAGGTATGTATAAAATCTTTTTTTCTTTTTAGGATTCCGACTTCTCTGGTTCCCTTTAATGTGTAGGGGATATAAATATAATATATAATATATAAGAAATATAAGAAATAATGCATAATGCAATATATGATATATAAATATATAAGAAAAAATATAAAATATTAAATGCATCACATATAGGGAGTGCATATACATACAGTATATCATACACATAGAGAGCTGCTCCACCTAAGGGTCAGAATTCATATGACATTTCTTATATAATGCTGCAGATACCCATATCTAGTTATACAGGGCCGTAGATACCCGTATCAAGTTATTCTTAAAGAGAACCCGAGGTGTGTTTAAACAATGTTATCTGCATACAGAGGCTGGATCTGCCTATACAGCCCAGCCTCTGTTGCTATCCCAAACCCCACTAAGGTCCCCCTGCACTCTGCAATCCCTCATAAATCACAGCCATGCTGTGCGGCTGTGTTTACATCTGTAGTGTCAGTCTCGGCTGCTCCCCCGCCTCCTGCATAGCTCCGGTCCCTGCCCCCGTCCCTTCCCTCCAATCAGCAGGGAGGGAAGGGATGCAGGCGGGGACTGGAGGTCTGCAGGAGGCGGGGAGAGCAGCAGACTGACACTATAGAGATAAACACAGCCAGCTCTGACAAGCATTTTGTCAGCAGCGTGGCTGTGATTTATGAGGGATTGCAGAGTGCAGGGGGACCTTATGGGAGTTTGGGATAGCAACAGAGGCTGGGCTGTATAGGCAGATCCAGCCTCTGTATGCAGATAATATTCTTCAAACCCACCTCGGGTTCTCTTTAAGGTTCATTGTTGTGGTATCCCACAATAGCTCAGGATTGGTACAGTACATACATATAAAAAGATTATTATAGTCCATTTAAATTAGTAAAAAATTTATATGAGAGAGACTTTCTATATATATGGGAAAAAGGATTAAAACGCAATAGACCGTGTTAATGGAACGTTTAAAAAGAGAGCGGCTGTTCTTGGACTTGTAATTCATATCTGAGTGAAAAGGTATGCAAATTCCTGTGTTTTATTAGTAGCCATACATAATATACTTCCCTCATCTCCATAGAGAAATGAACTATCTTCCATGGGGGATAGGCATCTGTGGGTATATGTATGTTTGTGTATTGTGGTATTTTCCACTATCCCACCCGTATTGGATACCCCACCCCAGCTTGTTTTATTGATCACCCAGGATCTCAATAGGTCTGGTTGATAGACCAAATGACTGAAATGGAAAAACAACCCGAAGTATAATGCACTAATATTAAATCAAAATTTAATATAGAGAGATCCTCAGAAAGTTTTCTCTAACTGTCAATTGAGTCCAAGGGGTACTAAGGTTTTGAGAGTTTGGATCCAAAACATCTCTCTGCTTTTCAATGTTTGGATTGCGTTTGATTTTAGGGGTTTAATATGCTCTAGTGCTATATAAAGGAGACCTCCGTCACATTTCTAATATGGACCAGGTCAAAGTGTCTAGATAGACTGTGGGTGGGGAGGCCTTTCAAGATGTTGCGCTTGTGTTCAATCCTATCTCGTAGTTGTTGGCTCGTACGCCCCACATATTGTACTCCACATGGGCAGGTGGCCACATATATCAACAATCTTGAATCACAGTCTATGTGTTTGTTTATGGGATAAGTGACCTTATTACTATATGCTATAATGTGATCTGTGTTTGTAACGAAATTCCAGGCAAGGCAGCGGTTCTTGCAACATGCAAAGGAGTCTGCTGGTAAAGTATGCCCCTTGGTATCTGATTTAATTCTACTGGGGGCCAGTAGATTTTGGAGATTGGGCGCTCTACGGTATGTTTTTTTTTTTGTTATTTTTTAGGGATACACTCACGTAAATATGGGTCCTGTTGTAATATTCCCCATCTCTGTGTCAGGATATTTTTAATGGCTGCGTGTTGGACATTATATTTTGTAATAAATCTTAATGTGGTTTCTGAATTACTTTGTAGTGTGGTTTCTTGGGTGGGCCTGGATTCCTGGGGATGTTTGGCTCTATATTTTGCGTTTTGTATGAGTTTTTTGTGGTATTTACGTTCCCTGAATTTTGCTACCAATATTTTTGATTGTGTTTCATAATCCTGTGGATTATAGCTGCTAACTAGTAACAGTACTTTCTGTGTAAATAGTGTGTATATGTTACGGCCAGAACCCGAAGTGTGGCCACTTCGCGTTCTGGCCAGCCACTTCGGGTTCTGGCCGGCCAATGTGCGAAGTGGCCGCAGCGCAGCGGCCACTGTTAGAAATGGCATGATGACACATAAGTTACAATGTATTTTATGGCCGTCACGCTGCGGCCAAATGTATTAGAAGTCTCGCACTGCCTCCTCTCCTCCTCCCCCCGCCTCTCTCTTCTCCCTGCCTCCTATACCACATACGGAGCAGCCGGCGGGGACACACGCGGAAGTTGGTCAATTTCCTCTCTCCTCTCCCTGCCTCCTATACCACATACGGAGCAGCCAGTGGGGACACGCGTGTCCCGGAGAGTCGTTCGTCGCAGCAGGGGCAGCAGAGCGGGGAGGCTGCAGACATTGCTTCTGCCAGCACCCGCTCTGCAGGAACGGCAGGATTCCCCTGCCGCGACGAACGACTCTCGGGGATACGCGTGTCCCCGCCGGCTGCTCCGTATATTGTATAGGAGGCAGGGAGATGAGAGAGGCGGGGGGAGGAGGAGAGGAGGCAGTGCGAGACTTCTAATACATTTGGCCGCAGCGTGACGGCCATAAAATACATTGTAACTTATGTGTCATCATGCCATTTCTAACATTGGCCGCTGCGCTGCGGCCACTTCGCACATTGGCCGGCCAGAACCCGAAGTGGCTGGCCAGAACGCGAAGTGGCCACACTTCGGGTTCTGACCGTAACATATATATCGGATGAGTTTGTAAACACACATGTGTACTATAGCTGCTAACTAAGAACAATATTGTTTATTTGTATGCATTTAATTTTATAGTGGATCAACGTCCAAAAGAAATAGGTGGACACACAATCTTTACCATAAAGCTACCAAACAGGGACAATGTCGTATTTTTGCATCTGCATGCTCGGGTATCTGAATTGCTAAGGGCCACACTATGGCTATGCACATTCATTTTTATATATATATTTTATATTTTTTTTATATTTTTTTTTATTTTAAAATAGCAATAAAATACTATGCAATGAATATGCAAATGCTACAAAATATAGTGCAATAAATATGCAAATATACAATGTACATAATCTATGCTTCTTGAAAAAGTTTTTTTATGCTCTCATTTCCCCTTTTTTATATATATTTGAGTATGAAGAACATTGTAAGGATCAAGGGCCATAATTTTGAAAAAGCTTTTATTATGTTCATATGTTTATATGTTTTTAGTGTGTAATTTTGCTATGATCATGTTCACTGATGATTATTGTGGCTGCTATAGTTGTTATATGTAGATTTTTGTTTTCTTTGTTTCAGTTGCTCCTACCTGTATGTTTTTTGCCTGAGGAAGCGGGCTTGGGACCCGTGAAACGCGTTGCAAACTGTTTTTTTGTTGGAGTACTAATTACATTTATTGTGAATTATACCATGCAAAGTGGTTGTGCGTTCTGGTAGATAAGCTCACCCTTACCACCCACATTTTATTTGGTTTTAGATTGGTACTATTGTTATTCTGCTGGCACCTCTGTATCCTTTAGCATAGTGCTGATACTTGACAGAAAGAGTGCTTAAAAGTGCATACCAGTTTGTCAGTACTTACTTCTGGCAAACTGGATGAAAAAGTGACAGTGCTAAATGCTGTTCATACTGAACTTACAAGCGATAAATAGTGGATAAAATCACACTGAGTGTTCACAAGTACAAGTGCTAAAACACACCAAAAAGCGTGACCATGATTTAAGTAGTGGATACTGACCAAACTCACAATGGTCTTAAAAAAAATGTTTTTAAAATGTTAAAAATGGGAATAAATAACACATTGATTATAATAAATACTCACTTGTTACAACATGTGTGTGTATATATATATATATATATATATATATATATATATATATATATATATATATATATATATATATATATATATATATAAATATATATGAATATAGCTATTGAAGGTTGTTTATGATGTCACAATTCACAGAGTGATTCTACAAGTACACATGTTTCATCATATGACACCAAGGTATTAATAGTGTATGGGTGACCTGTTAGCAAGAAGAAAGACTCAATTAGTAAGGTGAAAAAGACCAAAGAATTTATTTTCCTACAAGGGACCACATCATTGTTTACACCCTGATATTGAAAATGAAAGAATTCCCAACCTTACTGGGGTAAAAAGCATGCAAAGCTGGCATCCTCATTAAGCCCCATTGGGCTTCTCGTTTGTAGTCTATATAACCAACGTAATTCTGCACGTAACAACCTGTTAACAATATCACCTCCTCTATTATCAAAATGCACCTTTATTTCCAAATAAAATATTGGCGCCAAACATTGTGATAGGGACTTAATTTAAACGGTGTAATAACCGGGACAAATAGGCAAATACATTTCATGGGTTTTAATTACAGTAGCATGCATTATTTAAAAACTATATGGACGAAAACTGAAAAATGATTTTTTCCCAACATTTTTTCCTATTTTCCCATTAAAACACATTTAGAATAAAATAATTCTTGGCATAATGTCCCACCTAAAGAAAGCCTAATTGGTGGTGAAAAAAACAAGATATAGTTCATTTCATTGTGATAAGTAATAATAAAGTTATAGACGAATGAATGGAAGGAGCGCTGAAAGGTGAAAATTGCTCTGGTGCTCAAGGGGTAAAACCCCTCAGTGGTCAATTGGTTAATCACCCTGGCCCTAACAAAAAATATTTGTCTAAATTTCCTAATTGATGAGGTATGATCAGTTCTTCTGGATGTAAAAAATATTGCTCATTTCTTTGTCGAAATTAAAAAATAATTGAAACAATTTTTTTTTTTAAATAATCTTTATTTATAGAAAAATTTTCCTTCAAGCAAATATACAAATACAATAAATAATGTACTTAATATAATATCGAACACATCCTAAATCCATTTTGCAAAAATACCATACTAAGAAATGAAGGGAAAAAAATCCCTCCCCACACATACTCCATTCCTTCATCTTCAGGGGGCGTGTCCACATAACCACTATTCAGGCGTAACCTATTAAATTAAACTCCATCCCCCAGAACTAGTCTCCCGAGTCCCGAGTGAAACAATTCTTCACCCCAAACAATAATTTGTAATCATTTATATCCAATTTAACAAATCAATTATTTTTTAGAATCATTCATAAACGCATAAATGGCACTTTAAAGGACAACTGAAGTGAGAGATATATGGAGGCTGCCATATTGATTTCCTTTTAAGCAATACCAGTTGCCTGGCAGCCCTGCTGATCCTCTGCCTCTTAATATTTTTACCCACAGACCCTGAACAAGCATGCAGCAGATCAGGGATTTCTGACATTTTTGTCAGATCTGAAAAGATTAGCTGCATGCTTGTTTCTGGTGTTATTCCGACACTACTCAGCCAAATAGAACAGCAGGGCTGCCAGGCAACTGGTATTATTTAAAAGGAAATAAATATGGCAGCCTCCATATACTTCTCCCTACAGTTGTCCTTTAAGGCTTAGGAGCACACTTGTTTGTGGAAAGTGGAAACCATGCACTTTCTGCTATATGCTCTCTGTGTTTTGAATTTGCATTTTCTTGCATGCATTTTTTTATGGATTAGCATTTTGCTGTTTTTTATGTTTGTCTTTTTATGTGGAAAAATATAGTTTCTGGGCAGTCTCATTGCATTCATACTGTAATTAAGGGACTGTTGATACAGTTGCAAAGACCTGCAATCTGAGCTTTCTGTCAATTTTGGAAATTCATAGTCGAAAATTCATTGCTAAAAATGTAAATGGAAAGTTTCTGGAAATTTTATAACAAAGGTATAATAACATACATCAGATGGCAATACAAAAGTTTGGTAGATAAGCTTTTGGTCCCTATAAATGTACACAGGACAAGAGAACATGATCTGCGCATGGAGGAAAACAATGTTTTGCAATCTATTTAGGAAAGGGTTCTTTACAGTAAGAGTTGATAAAATGTGGCATATTTTACCACAGGAAGTAGTTATGACAAAATGTATATCTGCCCTCCTTGCATGACCATAATTATTAGGTAATTTCCAGCAGAGTTGATCCAGTTGATTTATCTGAGTCTCTGACTGCCACCTGGAGTCAGGAAGGATTTTTTCCCTTTAAAGGGATATCGCAAAACGCTAGCGGACATCTGAAATCGCGAAATCATTGGACACTTCTGTGATTCAGAGCGAGCGCGATCTGCGCTTTACTAATCCCTCTACCGCAATCACTCTGGAATCACAACAAAAATGCTGCAGGTAGCGCATTTTGCGATTGCCGCGATTGCCGCTAATCCCAAAACACCCGCGACCGGTGCCAATAACGGCGGTGAGAACACTTTCATAGGTTAGAATAGCACTAGCACTTTAAAAGGTGCTAACGCTTTGGCGATTAGAGGGAAATGCCCGCTAATTGCCCTAGTGTGAACTGGTCCTAAGCAGGGCCGGCCCTAGACTTTTTGCCGCCTGAGGCAAATTTAAAAAAAAATTATTGCTGCCGCCGCCCCCCCTTCCCCCCCGTGGGGGGCGCCGCCGCCGCCGCCGACGAGCTGATGGGGTAGCGGGCAGGGCGGGGGTATTGGGCCTAGCGGCGGGGAGGGGGGTCGGACCCCCCCCTCCCTCGCCTGGGTCCCCGTCCTCCGCTCCCCTACAGCCTTAAATACATCACAACTAGCGCAACTCGTAAGAGGTAGTGGGCGGGGAGGACTCACCTCTTCCTCGCTCGATCCAGCGTGCGCTCCACTGACGTCCCTTCCTGCAGCGCCGTCCATTTACAATACAGTGGGCGGCGTGCAGGAAGTGACGTCAGTGGAGCGCACGCTGGATCGAGCGAGGAAGAGGTGAGTCCTCCCCGCCCACTGCCTCTTGCGAGTTGCGCTAGTTGTGATGTATTTAAGGCTGGAGGGGAGCGGAGGACGGGGACCCAGGCGAGGGAGGGGGGGGTCCGACCCCCCTCCCCGCCGCTAGGCCCAATACCCCCGTCCTGCCCGCTACCCCTCCAGCTGGGCGGCCGGCTCCCCGCACCTTCCGACGGGCGGATGCCGCCCCTAGAAATTTGCCGCCTGAGGCAAAAGTTTCACCCCGCCTCATGAGCGGGCCGGCCCTGGTCCTAAGGGTTTGTTTTTGTTTTATTTTTTTGCCTTCCCCTGGATCAATTGGTATATGTGAGGGTGCAGGACGGAAAGGCCTAATGTTTACTTATAATCATTTTAACCTTCTGCCGCCCGCGTCACGCCAGTAGGCGTGGCCGCGGCGGCAGCCCCAGGACCGCCTAACGCCAATTGGCGTAAAGTCCTGGGGCTCTGTTTTGCATGAGATCGCGCGCATGGTGCGCGCGCATCTCATGCTCGGAGGGCGGAGCTCCGCCCCGCCTTCAGTCTCCGAGCGGCAATTGCCGCTCGGGAGACTGTTAGACGGCGATCACGCCGTCTATTTACTACGTGCAGTGCTGCGATGAGCAGCAGCGCTGCACTGGGGACAGCCTATGACAGCCGATCGCCATAATTGGCTGGCTGTGGGGACGGAGGGAGGGAGGGAGGGAAGGGTCTTAAAGAAACAGGGGTTTTTAAACAAAAACGACAAACAATAATATTTATTTTAAAAAAAATAAACATGGGGGGAGCGATCAGACCCCACCAACAGAGAGCTCTGTTGGTGGGGAGAAAAGAGGGGGGGGGATCACTTATGTGCTGAGTTGTGCGGCCCTGCAGCTTGGCCTTAAAGCTGCAGTGGCCAATTTTGCTAAAAATGGCCTGGTCACTAGGGGGGTTTAGCCCTGCAGTCCTCAAGTCGTTAAATGTATTTATTCTAGTTGGACTTGATGGATGGATGTATTTTTTCAACCAAACTAACTATGTATTTTTTCCTATCTATTATTATTAAAGTCAGATTTGAAGTAGATTTTTAGAAATTCTGTCCCTGTCTCTAGTGTAGCTGAACCTGCTGGGAAAGGATGAGAATTGTATAAACAGAATGGCGGATGCAGAGCAGTCTTTGCAGAAAGAGAAAGAGAAAGTGCTCCCTGACATCTTAATTTTAACGAACATCATTTGGAGAACTTCATAACAACAACTTGATAACTCTTAGTTTTTGCATTGAAATACCAGCAGCTTCTACAAATATTATAATTTTTGTTTTAAAATCGCGACACTGTCTTCCACAGATATTTCATTTGATGTATTATTTAGCTGTGTACGGAATGTTTGCTTTATGTGTGAGTTGTCTAATGAATTTTGGAAGTGAGTAAATAATTTAAATGCGCAACATCTACCGCGGGTATGAATGAAAAGAGTTTTCTTGGAGCATTAATTTACTCAGATGATGTAGGAGACAGGCGATAAATATTACATGCCAAAGTTTGGCAAAAAAAAAAAAAAAGTATTATCATTATTATGATGCTTGTGCTGTAATCCTGTTGTTGAACCAAACATGAAAATGGTTTATATGGATTCTGTAAATCTCTGCATACCAGAAAGGAAATAATTTAACAAACATGGCATAATTACAGATGTTCTAAAAGTAATTAACCTTTGCTAATTATACAGTTAACGACAATAGGTTGGAGGGATTAGCTTGTTAAAGATAAATTGCTATTTATTCTGTCTGCATTTGCATATTCAGTTGTGACTGTAACTAAAATTAACTGATAAGGTATTGCATGGTTTGCTTTATTATGTAAACTGTATTTCAGATACAAGTCAGGGTTGGTGCACACCAAGAGCGCTTCTGAGCGATTTTTAAAACGCTAGCGTTTCGAAAAGCGATTGGCTAATGTATTTGCATGGGATGGATCACACCAGAGCGATGTGACTTTTTTCTCAAACGCCTGCAGCATTTTGGAGGCGATTCAGGCTCAATGTTAAGTAGAGGAAAAGTGGAAATTGCTTTAAAAAAGTTGAACAAAGCAATTTTTCAAGCATTTTTTTTTTGTTTTTTGTTTTGCAAAAGCTGTTCACCTCCAGATCAAACTGTACAAAAAATAAAAATATCTACACCAAAACCCTCCAAAAATCACTAGGCATAATTAGAAAATTTCTAGGCACATGTCTGGAATCGCTTAGAAAACAGCTTCTAAAAACCCTTAGTGTTTGCGATTATGGTAGCGATTTTTGGTGTGCACTAGCCTTTAGAATAATTTATTTCTGGAGGATTTCTGTATGTCAGATAATGCAGTCAGTCTCTTGCTGATTTACCTCTGGGTCACAAAGTAAGCTTGTTTTGAATCATTTGCCCTACCTGGAAAAGCATTTCTGGCGGCACACTGAAACATACAGGTAATTTTTAATTTAAAATGACAAAATGCATTATGTAACAGTGATATATATATTACGGTAATTATAATATATATATATATATATATATATATATATATATATATATATATATATATATATATATATATTATAATTACCATAATATTGATTTATAAGATTTATAGAGTGCTAACATATTCAGTGGTGCTGTACAAAGTAAGAAATAAACATGGGGTGTAAAATAATACAGACAGTGGGATACACCAATGTACAAAATACAGATTCGATACAAAATACAGATTCGATACAAAATACAGAATTGGTAATTACAGTGACAAAAATATGAATAAATGTGTAACAATTTCCAAGACACACAACCTGTGGATAGTTTCCTTGAAGGGACTGAATTCAATTTTGACAAAAAAAAAATGCCATTTTACTTTTGCTATGTTGCAATAAAATTAGTATGGCAGAGCTCTTTCTGATTTACATCAACAGACCAGTAAGTCACAGATCACAACAGCCATCCTCAGGTAATACTGACTACTAAATGAAGAGCCTGTGGAATTTTCAACTACACTTCATTTTTTATTTTGATGTAATTTGTTCCATGCCAGTTTATGAGAGTTAGTCTTCTAGTCCAAGTGCTTTATTTGTGATTACCTTGTCAATAACTTGTTCACAAACTACTGGGGAATCGGGATATGACTTAGCTGTGTGAATGTTGTGGTCCTACTGTACATACATTTTGCAATAATTTAGCAATTATTATTATTAATGATTTATACAGTGCCATAATCTTCTGTAGTGTTGTACAATGGAAGACAAAAATAAGGGTATTTGTGAGAAAACGCGGAAAAGCCGCCGCGAGTACTCAAGGTAAGGCGGCTGATTCTGCGTTCAACATGGCAGTTTGCGCGGATGGGCCTGCATCCACTGGCCTGATGGAGCACGGAGAAACCGCCGCATGCCCAGTAAACAAGGCGGCGGATTCCGCGTCCGACGCGGCGGTTTGCACGCATAGGCCTACATCTGTCCGCATGGCGGAACGCGGAGAAACCGCTGCGTGCTCGGATAGCGGTGCGGCTGGTTCCGTGTCCTGCACAGCAGATACATTGCAAAACAGGTCTGGTGTGGCTGGGACTGATAGTCCACACAGGTTCAGAAGGACGCGCACGCACGTTGAGAGGCAGAGCTTTTATGACAGCCAGAAGGGTGTCAGCTGACCAAGCCGGTCAGCTGACAATTTTACCACTTCCTATTGGTCCAGCACTTAGGGGAGGCGCTGGAGAGCGCTAGGGTATATATACTGGGTGCTGGTCATTTCTCTGGTGTCTGCCTTTGCGATCACTACGTGGTAGCACTCAGACCTTTTGCTAAAATCTGTGTTGTTATTTCTCTGTTATACTTCAGACTAGTTCCAGGGTGTTGATGATCAAGGAACTTACACCCAAGACTAGGGAACTGTTATACTTCAGACTAGTTCCAGGGTGTTGATGATCAAGGAACTCACACCCAAGACTAGGGAACTGTATTATCATTCTGTTATACTTCAGACTAGTTCCAGGGTGTTGATAATCAAGGAACTCACACCCAAGACTAGGGAACTGTATTATCACTCTGTTATATATCAGACTAGTTCCAGGGTGTTGATGATCAAGGAGCTCACACCTAAAAGAATAGGCATTGTTATTATCTGTTATGACTTCCTGCTTTCCTGACCACTCTCTTGATCTCTAAATTGGTACTTCACTATATCTGATACTCTGTTGCCAAACTCTGCTTGTCCTTGGATTCCGATTCGGTCTCCTGTCTTTGTACCTGATCTGTCTGTCTATTGCCGACCTGACCTGTCCGACCTCGAGAACTATTTCCCCTGTTGGGAGATAGTTCACAGACCTGTCAGTGACACTTCACCCCTGGTTTCACTCACACTCTGGTCCTTCCCACTCTCAGCCTGGCTCCGCCCCTTGGGGAGCCTCAGGCCATTGGAACGAATCTGTTCTTTAGGCAGTACCTCCTACTGCCTTGCACCCTCTGTACGGGTGCTCTCCTCAAAGTATTACTGTTGCACCAAACACTCAGATATTACTCAGGTGTCCAGAGGTTAAAGATATATCTGATTATCGGTGATACTGCAGATCATCTATAATCGGGTATATATCTGTATTCTCGGTGATACTGCAGATCACCGGTAATCAGACCCTCTCTGTGTTACACCGATCATTACAGTATTATTATTATAATTATTATTTTTTATTCATAGTGCCAACATCTTCCATAGCACTGTACAATATACAAAAATATACAATAATGAGGAGCATAAATACATTAGCAGTTCAAGATACTATACTGACAACTAGTGATACAAGTACAGATATATACAATTGAAATGTAGTTTAAAAAAAACATCACCAATACTGATGGATGTTTATTTGATAAAATGCACAGAAACAAGAAACACAAGGGAGAGGTCACTGCCCTTGCGGGTAGAGGGTAGTGGGTTGGAGATGCTAGGGGGATTAGACAAAGGGGTTAGCAGATGAGGTAGTGAGCTTTAAATTACAGCCATAGCAAATTATAGGCTTGTTTGAACAGGGGTGCCTTGAGGGTATGTTGGAAAATCTCCAGGCTTATAACAAGCTGGACAGGCTGTGGGAGAGAGTTCCAAAGAAAAGGCAACACTCTTGAAAAGTCCTGGGTGCGAGAGTGAAAGGAGGTGACCAAGCTGGACCAAGCTGGACAACAAGAGGGTCTCTTAGAAGGCGCAAAAGTTGCAGGAGGGATATTTAGAGAAGGACATCTATAGAGAGGATAGCCTATGTACAGCTTTGAATAATAGTATTAGGAGTTTAAATTGGCTCTGTTGGGTGATTGGCAGCCAATAGAGGGATTGACAAAGAGGGGAGGCATCAGAGGTGCAGGATAAGAGATTAGTGTTGGGCGAACATCTGGATGTTCGGGTTCGGTGTGGCTCGGCCGAACATGCCCCTGATGTTCGGCATGTTCGAGCCGAACCCCGAGCCGAACCCGAACATGTCCCTTTGGGGCCCCTATAGGGTCCCAGCATAAAAGGAGAGCATGCCCCGAGCGCGGGGGGGGGGGGGGGGTCGGAAATGCCCCCACCCCTCCCCGCTAAGCTCTCCCTTCTGCCGGTACCCTATATTTAAATTTAAGTGCCCAAAAGTACCTGAGGAGGAGGGCAGGAAGAGGGAAGCCGAAGTTCTTGGGCACTAGTACCATCTGGTGCTTCCGCCCTCTCTTGACGCACTTCCTGTTTACATTTGAAGTCGCGTCAAGAGGGTACCGGCAGAAGGGAGAGCTTAGCGGGGAGGGGTGGGGGGCATTTCCAACCCCCCGTCCCCGCACTCGAGGCATGCTCTCCCTTTATGCTGGAACCCTATAGGGGGCTATGTTCGGCCGGACACGGCTGTGTTCGGCCGAACAAAGAAGGCCTGTTCGGGTTCGGGCAGCGTGCCCGAGCACCCTCCCGAGCACCATGAGGTGTTCGGGGGGTGCCGAACCGAACCCGAACAGGCCAAAATCCGGGCGAACCCGAACAGTGGCGAACACTGTTCGCCCATCACTATAAGAGATGGATAGAATGAACAGCAGAGTTCAGTAAGGTGCCAGTCTTTTTTTGGCAGGCCAAAGAGTAGGGTATTACAGTAATCAAGACAGGAAATGATTAGGGCATGTACAAGCATTTTAGTAGCCTCAGGAAGGGACACATTTTGGAGATATTTTTGAGATGGAAGTAGCAGTAGGTTAATATGTTAATATGTGGTTTAAATTAAAGTTTAGAGCCTAGAGTTACCCCTCGAGAACGAGCTTTAGGAGTTTATGTTATTGGAGGATTTTCTACATTGATGGTCACTATGGGTAAGGGTGGGGAAACAAAGAAAGATGGAGCAAATATAACAATCTCTGTTTTGCTCATGTTAAATTTGAGGAAACGGAAAGACGTGAATGCAGAAACAGCACGCAGCCAGGTCAGGAGCTGAAAGATAGATTCGAGCATCATCAGTATAGAGGTAATACTGGAAACCAAAAGAGCGTATTAATTGTCCCAGGCCATGAGTATAGATGGAGAAGAGAAGAGGTCCTAGAATGGAGCCTTGTGGTACACCAACACCAACAGATAGCAGGAGTGAAGAAGAGTTAATGTTGGAATAGGAGACAGTGAAAAGCATCCAGACAGGTAGGAGCTATTCCAAGAATGTGCTAAGCCCTCAACACCCATTTACAAGAGAGAAGTAGAGAGTGATCAACATTGTCAAAGACACAGGAAAGGTCTACAGGGGAAGGGGAGTGGTTGAGGGGGTTATGCATATGTATGAGTTTAGGGTTATATTAACTAGCTGTTCTCAACCCTACCGATAGCCCGTGATGAGTAAAATGATGAAACATGTTGGACGTGGCTTAAGGGCAGGAAGTGAAATGCTGAACGCGCTGAAAGAGAAGTCCTCCCATTTATTTGCTTGTTTTTACTGGTGGCTTGTAAGTAATATTCTTTTCTATTAATAAAATGTTATATGGTTTTACACTATGTGAAGTGTTTTAGTCCGTAGAAAACATTCTTTAGTTGTGAAGCTGTATGCTCTGGGCCAGTCCAGTGCCTGGTGGTTGAGGTGTGAGTCACCATGCTAATTGACTGCCTGTCACAAGAGTAACATTGTGTTAGGTAAGTGCATTTCTGACAGGTGGTGGAGATACTGTATATGAGGTGTTACCCCTAAAATCACGCATGGTGTTTTAAACCCTTTCTACCCTTTCTACCAATTTGCTACTAAGTTAGCAACCTGTACTATTATTTATTTTTCTCTTTTTTTTCTGAGGCTGAATTCAGAGTAATTAGATAAACCAGCAAGCAAAATGTTTCAGCAGGAGCTGGGATACAGCAGTGGATGCTTAATTAATTATGAGCCTACAAGAATGTGGACATTATCACAGTGATATTGGCATTTAGGAAGTACACTTTCATTTTGTATTTTCATTATATGTTTTGGTGTTTTCTTTTTGACACTTGTAAGTGCAACAAGTCTACCTGATCCTTACGTTTTTAATGCATAGTTGAGTGCATCTGTAGCTAATTATTTGAGTTTATTGCATTTTTTTTCAGGTCTATGGTCTTTATCACTGCTCAACATGGACTGGCTTTATGGATAGGACTTGGGAGATTAAAACCACTTCCGTACCGGACTAGTTGAGGCTTACGCCCTGTTTATGTCCATTCAGGGTCGGACTGGGACCCTGGGGGCCCACCAAAGAAATTTCAACCTGGGGCCCACACATCCCATGATTGTGGTGAAAAAAAAAAAAAGGAGCATGACCGGTGGGCGTGATCATAATGTATCATGGACATGGCCAAATGTACATGAACTTAGCAACATTGTAATTCAGAAACACTGCTGCCCAGCAAAACTTTGTATAGAGTCCCCCTCATCTATATATATAAAATCGGATGTATGTGTGTGTGTGTGTGTGTGTGTGTGTGTGTGTATGTGTGTGTGTGTGTATGTGCCGCGATCACTCGAAAACCCCTTGACCGATTTGAACGAAACTTGGTATACAGGTTCCTTACTACCTGGGATGATAGGTTCTGGGGGTCTCGCGGCCCCCCTGCCCACCTGGGCGGAGCTACAAACAGCAAATCAGATTCCACCCATTCAAGTCAATGGAAAAAATGTAAAAGGCTGCCATTCTCACAGTAATCAAGCCAGAGTCCCCACACTTGGCACAGTTGGTCACTTGGTGACCGAGGTTACAAATCCAGGAAAAGCGGGTGGAGCATAAAACAGCCAATCAAAATTCAGCCATTCCTTTTAAATGGGAAAAAATGCAGCCATTCTTACACTGTTAATCGCAGGGTTCTCAAACTTGCCACACTTCGCCACTGGGTGAATAAGATTAAGATTTTGGAAAGTGGGTGGAGCCTACAACAGCCAATCAAAATTCACCTATTGCGTTTAAAGGGGAATATTTAAACTGCTGCCATTCTTACACTGTTTATGGCAGAGGCTTCAGACTTGCTGCAGTCAGTCATTAAGTGACTGGGGTCCAAATTCACTAAAGGGGCGGGGCCACAAACAGCCAATCAGATTTCTTTGCTGGATAAACTGCTTCCATTCACACAATTTTGATGCCAGGAACCTGAAAGCTCACAAAATTGGTCATTGAGTGACTGTGTGACAAGGTTACACAAAGTGGGTGGAGCCAAAAACACATTTTACTGGGAAAATATAAACTGCAGCCATTCTTACACTGTTAATGGCAGGGTTGTCAAACTTTGCACAGTTGGTCATTGAGTGAATGTGATTAAGATTTTGGGAAGTGGGTAGAGCCTACAACAGCCAATCAAAATTCAACTTTTGATTGTCAAAGGGAATATTTAAACTGCAACCATTCTTATACTGTTAATAGCAGATGCCTCAAACCTGGTACAGCTGGGCACTGGGTGACTGGGGTTCAAATTCAGAAAGGGGCGGAGCCACAAACAGCCAATCAGATATACAAAGTATTGATACCAAGGATCCCAAAGCTGATAAACTTGGTAATTGAGTGACTATATGTCAAGGTTACAAAAAGTGGGCGGTGCCAGAAACTTAATTTTTTACATGGCAGGGTTCCCAAACTTGATACAATTGGCCACTGGGTGCCTGGGATTATTATTCAGAAATGTGGGTGGAGCCTACAACAGCCAATCAAAATTCAGCTATTGATTTTCATGGGGAATATTTACATTGCTACCATTCTTACACTGTTAATGGCAGAGGCCTCAAACCTGATACAGTCAGTAATTGGGTGACTGGGGACCAAATTCACTAAAGGCGGTGGAGCCACAAACAGCCAATCAGATTTGTTAGATTGATTTCAGCCATTCTGTTATTGGCAGGGTTCTCAAACTTGACACAGTTGGCCACTGGGTGACTAGGATTAATATTTAGGAAAGTGGGTGGAGTGTACAGCAGCCAATCAAAATTCATCTTTTGATTTTCAAGGGGAATATTTACATTGCTGCCATTCTTGCACTGTTAATGGCACAGATTATTATACAGAAAAGTGGGTGGAGCCTAAAAAAAACAATCAAAATTCACCTGTTGATTTTCAAAGGGAATATTAAAATTGCTGCCATTCTTGCACTGTTAATGGCACAAGCCTCAAACCTGGTACAGTTGATCATTGGGTCACTGGGGTTCAAATTCAGAAAAGGGGATAGAGGAGGCATGGGCAAACTTGGCCCTCCAGCTGTTGAGGAACTACAAGTCCCACAATGCATTGCAGGAGTCTGACAGCCACAGTCATGACTCATAAAGGCAAATGCATTGTGGGATTTGTAGTTCCTTAACAGCTGGAGGGCCAAGTTTGCCCATGCCTGTGATAGAGCCACAAACAGCCAATCAGATGTTTCATTTCACTGGGAAAATACAAATTATTGATGCCAAGGCCCAAAGCTCACAAACATGGTCATTGAGTGACTGTGTGTCCAGTTTACAAAAAGTGGGCGGAGCCAAAAACAAATTTCAATGGGAAAATGTAAACTGCAGCCCTTCTTCACTGTTAATGGCAGGGATCTCAAACTTTGCCAAGATGGTCACTGGGTGACTGAGATTAATATTCAGGGAAGTGGGTGGAGCCTATAATAGCCAAAATAGCCAAAATAGTCAAAATTCACCTGTTGATTTTCAAAAGGAATATTTAAATTGCTGCCATTTTTACACTGGTATTAGCAGATCAGAGCAGTTTCTAGGCTAAATTTCACCCAGGGCGAGGGTGTAAAAATCGCCCCCCACCCCACCCCCATGGAGCCAGGCATAGGTGCCCGCAGTACAGGTTGAACAGGTTAGCTACGTAGGTGCCTCCAGTATAGGGTAGCCTGCATAGTTGCCCCCAGTGTAGGTTAGATAGGTAGGTGCCTGCTTTATAGGTTATCTACGTTGGTGACTCCAGTATAGGGTAGCCCGTATAGTTGCCACCAGTGTGGGTTAGATAGGTAGGTGCCCCCAGTATAGTTTAGATAGGTAGGTTCCCGCAGTATAGGTTCGATAGGTAGGTTCCCCCAGTATGGGTTAGATCGGTAGGTTCCCCCAGTATAGGTTCAATAGGTAGGTTCCCCCAGTATAGGTTAGATAGGTAGGTCCCCCCAGTATGGGTTAGATAGGTAGGTTCCTGCAGTTTAGGATAGTTAGGTAGGTTCCCGCAGTATAGCTTGGCTAGGTAGGTTCCCGCAGTATAGGTTAGTTAGGTAGGTTCCCGCAGTATAGGTTAGTTAGGTAAGTTCCCGCAGTATAGGATAGTTAGGTAGGTTCCCACAGTATAGCTTGGCTAGGTAGGTTCTCGCAGTATAGGTTAGTTAGGTAGGTTCCCGCAGTATAGGTTAGTTAGGTAGGTTCCCGCAGTATAGGTTAGTTAGGTAGGTTCCCGCAGTATAGGATAGTTAGGTAGGTTCCTACAGTATAGCTTGGCTAGGTAGGTTCCCGCAGTATAGGTTAGTTAGGTAGGTTCCCGCAGTATAGGTTAGTTAGGTAGGTTCCCGCAGTATAGGTTAGTTAGGTAGGTTCCCGCAGTATAGGTTAGTTAGGTAGGTTCCCGCAGTATAGGTTAGTTAGGTAGGTAGGTTCCTGCAGTGTAGGATAAATAGGTAGGTTCCTGCAGTTTAGGTTAGTTAGGTAGGTTCCCACAGTTTAGGTTAGTTGGTATGGGCGGTATGAGTTGGGCGCAGGAGCGGGGGGAGCGAACATAATAGTAATAACTCACCTGCTTCCGCCGAACCCGCGCTGCTTCAATGTCCTTCCTTTCCCGGCATCTATCTCATTAGTCACAGTGCTTCCTGTGATGACATGCGGTATGTCATCACAGGGGGCGCTGTTACCAGGCGACGGACGCCGGGAGAGGAAAGATATTGAAACTGCGGGGAACGGATGAAGAAGGTGAGTTATAACTATTATGTCCGTTCCCCCGCTCCGGCGCCCCCCCTCCTGCCGCACAATAAAGCACCCCGGGCGATTGCACGTATCACACACCCATAGAAACGGGGCTGTAGCAGATGCCTCAAACCTGCTATAGTTGGTCATTGGGTGACTGGGGTTCAAATGTTGGAGAGGAGTGCAGCCACAGACAGCCAATCTGATTTGTTTAATTTCTATGGGAATATACAAATTATTGATGCCAAAGACCCCGAAGTTCACAAACTTGGTCATTGAGTGTTCGTGCATTAGGGTTAGAAAAAGTGGGCGGAGCCAAAACCGGTCAAATACATACACAGGCAGTTCCACGTCATTAGTGGGTGGAGACAAATGCAAATTTCACTGGGAAAATGTAAACTGCAGCCATACTTACACTGTTAATGGTAGGGTTCTCAAACTTTGCACAGTTGGTCACTGGGTGACTGGGTTAAATATTCAGAAAAGTGGGTGGAGCCTACAAAAGTGAATCAAACTTCACCTATTGCTTCTCAAGGGGAATATTTAATTGCTGCCATTCTTGCACTGTTAATGGCACAGGCCTCAAACCTGCTACAGTTGGTCATTGGGTGACTGGGGTTCAAATTCAGAAAAGGGGTGGAGCCACAAACAGCCAATCAGATTTTTTTCATTTCAATGCAAATTATTGTTTCCAAAGACCGCAAAGCTCACAAACTTGGTCATTGAGTAATTGTGTGTTAGGGTTAGAAAAAGTGGGCGGAGCCAACACTAGCCAAATACATACCCGGGCAACGCCGGGCAATCAGCTAGTTTACTATAAAGTAATGTCCTAGTTACCATACATATGACATGGATTAGATTGCGAGTTCCTCTGAGGGCAGTCAGTGACATGACACGTACATGACTACATACTCTGTAAAGTGCTGCAGAAGATGTCAGTGCTATATAAATACATAATAATAATATGGTAGGACATTAGACTATGACTATGGTAGGATTAGATTGTGATCTCCTCTGAGGACAGTCAAAGACACGACTATGTACTAAGTGCTGCAAAAGAGGTCAATGCTATATAAAAAACAACAATATGGTGGTAATAATAATACTAATCTAAGACATTAGACTAGCTATACTTAGGAATTAAGAGATTGCAAGCAAATAACAAATGCAGCAACCACAAGGCCTACAAGTGACCAATACAGCAACAATGGGTCACTAGGAGGTGAAATACGAGAGACAGAAGGTGGGAGAGAGGGTGGTTTGAGAAGCAGAGAGTTAAGGTGCATACACACGTCAGATAAAAGTCTTTGGAAAATAATAGATCACAGACCAATTCTACCCCCTTCCATGTAGTATGAGAGCCATACTCTACACAGTCTATTCTATGGAGCTGAACTCCCCATCGGTTAAAAATCTTTGCAAGATGCTGCACACAAAGATGGTGTACACATGCAACAGATCAGTATCTGCAAAAGATCTGTTCCTGCAAAAGATCTGTTCCTGCAAAATGCATTCATAGTCTATGATATCTGCAGATCTCATACACACCTTGTTTAACAGACAATTATCTGTAGATCAGATCCACCAGGTTGGATCTTCAGATCGGCAGATAATTGTCTGATCTGCAGATGAATGTCCATTAAACAAGGTGTGCATGGGATCTGCAGATGTCATAGACTATGAATGCATTTTGCAGGAACAGATCTTTTGCAGGGATTGATCTTTTGCAGATACTGATCTGTTGTGTGTGTACAGCATCTTTGTGTGCAGCATCTTGCAAAGATTTTTATCTGATGGGGAGTTCAGCTCCATAGAATAGACTGTGTAGAGTATGGCTCTCATACTACATGAAAGGGGGTAAAATTAGTCTGTGATCTTTCATTTTCCAAAGACTTTTATCTGACGTGTGTACCCACCTTAAGGGGGGGGGGGGGGAGAGAGATAGACGGAGGGTGAGAAAAGACAGTGGCACAGAGAGACAGAGGGTGAGAGAGAAATGGACAGAGAGGCAGAGAGGGACACGGTGAGAGAGAGATGGACAGAGAGGCAGAGAGATAGACAGGGTGAGAGAGACAGAGGGTGAGAGAGGGAGATGGACGGAGAGGCAGAGAGAGACAGAGGGTGAGAGAGAGACGGAGAGGGACTGAGGGTGACAGAGAGACTGAGAGGGACTGAGGGTGACAGAGAGATGGAGAGGGACTGAGGGTGACAGAGAGATGGAGAGGGACTGAGGGTGACAGAGAGACGGAGAGGGTCTGAGGGTGACAGAGAGATGGACGGAGAGGCAGAGAGTGAGATGGGCAGAGAGGCAGAGAGAGAGACAGAGGGTGAGAGAGATGGACAGAGAGTCAGAGAGACAGAGGGTGAAAGAGACGGAGAGGGACTGAGGGTGACAGAGAGACGGAGAGGGACTGAGGGTGACAGAGAGATGGACGGAGAGGCAGAGGGTGAGATGGGCAGAGAGGCAGAGAGAGAGACAGAGGGTGAGAGAGATGGACAGAGAGTCAGAGAGAGAGAGACAGAGGGTGACAGAGAGACGGAGAGGGACTGAGGGTGACAGAGAGACAGAGAGGGACTGAGGGTGACAGAGAGACGGAGAGGGACTGAGGGTGACAGAGAGACAGAGAGGGACTGAGGGTGACAGAGAGACGGAGAGGGACTGAGGGTGACAGAGAGACGGAGAGGGACTGAGGGTGACAGAGAGACGGAGAGGGACTGAGGGTGACAGAGAGACGGAGAGGGACTGAGGGTGACAGAGAGACGGAGAGGGACTGAGGGTGACAGAGAGACGGAGAGGGACTGAGGGTGACAGAGAGACGGAGAGGGACTGAGGGTGACAGAGAGACGGAGAGGGACTGAGGGTGACAGAGAGACGGAGAGGGACTGAGGGTGACAGAGGAACGGAGAGGGACTGAGGGTGACAGAGAGATGCTGAGGGTGACAGAGAGGGACTGAGGGTGACAGAGAGACGGAGAGGGACTGAGGGTGACAGAGAGACGGAGAGGGACTGAGGGTGACAGAGAGACGGAGAGGGACTGAGGGTGACAGAGAGACGGAGAGGGACTGAGGGTGACAGAGAGACGGAGAGGGACTGAGGGTGACAGAGAGACGGAGAGGGACTGAGGGTGACAGAGAGATGGACGGAGAGGCAGAGGGTGAGAGTGAGATGGGCAGAGAGGCAGAGAGAGAGAGACAGAGGGTGAGAGAGATGGACAGAGAGGCAGAGAGAGAGAGAGGCAGAGGGTGACAGAGAGACGGAGGGTGACAGAGAGACGGAGGGTGACAGAGAGACGGAGGGTGACAGAGAGACGGAGGGTGACAGAGAGACGGAGGGTGACAGAGAGACGGAGGGTGACAGAGAGACGGAGAGGGACTGAGGGTGACAGAGACGGAGAGGGAGAGAGACAGAGGGTGAGAGATGGACAGAGAGAGACAGATGAGCAGAGAGAGATGGACAGAGAGGCAGAGCAAGAGGAATGGACAGAGAGACGGAGAGAGACACAGGGTGAGAGAGATGAAGAGACACAGAGAGAGAGATGGACAGAGAGGCAGAGACAGAGGGTGAGAGAGAGAGAGAGAGAGAGAGAGACAAAGGGTGAGAGAGATGGAGAGACAGAGAGAGAGAGAGAGAGAGAGAGAGAGAGAGAGAGAGAGAGAGAGAGAGAGAGAGAGAGAGACAGAGGGTGAGAGAGAGAGAGAGAGAGAGAGAGAGGGTGAGAGAGATGGAGAGAGAGAGAGAGTAGCAGAGAGAAATGGACAGAGAGGAAGAGAGAAATGGACGGAGAGAGAGACAGAGTCGCAGACAGAGATAAACCAGAGAGAGAGGAGCAGAGAGAAACATAGGTGAGAAAGAGATGGACGGGGAAAGGGGCAGCAGATAGTCAGTGGGTGGACAGCAAGAGACGGACTGATGGATAGAGTTGGTCAGTGGAGATGGCCCGAACCATTCGCGGGCAAATCTCTATGGGCTTAGTACTACTTCCGGATCACTTTGATCGTACGCCTGTGGCTGGGCACTCCCTGTGCATGAGCGTGACGCCACTCATGACGTTACACACATGCGCAGAAAGTGCCCGCCAACAGGAGCGCAATCTAGGACACGCACTGCCGGGCCAGCGCAGGTGTAGTACAAGGGGAGATGTTCGCCGGCGAATGGTTCAGGAACCGTTCGCCAACATCTCTATTGGTCAGTAGGTGGGCAGCACAGAAAAAGACAGGTTGAGAAGGAGAGGGACAGAGGGATAGAGAGAGAGGCTGAACAGAGAGTGAGCAGAGAGAGAAACAGAGGGTAGGCAGATAGAGTGTTATAGAAAAGAGAGATTATGTATGGGCAAAAAGAAGATGACAGAGCAGTGTACATTACCTCCTCTCCCTCTGTCATGTGACTGGACTGGCTCTCTGTGCACTCTGCTGGGCTGGCTATGGCAGCTACGTTCTCTGGGTGGCTGTCACTGGCAGGCTCTGGCTGCAGCTTCTCTCTCAGCTGTCTGTCTGGGCTCTCCCCCTGCTTGTCACGGATGGATGGCTGGCTGCTCAATAGTTCATTCCCTCGCTCCATCAGTTTTTCATCCTCTCTCTGGCTCTTGTATTTCCCGCGCTGGTGCCTCACATGGTGTAGAGACGTCAGGTCAGCGTGAGTATGCCTGACGTCTATCTCAGCACTAGGGAGCCAGAGCCTGGGGAGGAGGGGAAGGAGGAAAAAAGGGGGGTGGCAAAGCATTCACTCCAGGCTGCTATTTGAGCCTCATGCTCTCTGCAGGACTCTGCTGCGGGTTCTAAATGTAGCGAGAGGGAATCTTAATGGGCCCTTCAAGTAATTGAACTTGAAGGGCCCCCTGTATCTGCACTGCTGTATGTCCGCCCCTGCCTCCCTCCTTGTAGCCTCTTCTTGCTTCCCTTCCTGGCCTCGGCAGTAGTCTAGGCTGAACGGCTCCACTGACAGCAGCTCTATGTAAATCTCACGCTGGGCTGGAGTCTTTGAACTTTGCCGCTCCAGCCCAGCATCACATGGGGGCGGAGCTACCCTGACACAGCCCAGCCTGAGCCTGCAGCAGCCTCTCAGCATGACTGATCAAAACGCTGAGAGGAGAATCTTTCTCCTGCAGGCAGAGGCAGTGATTTGTTCACCCCAGGCTGGAGGCGGGGCCCACCGGAGATGTGGAGGCGGGGCCCACCGAGCAAATCCTCGGTGGTTCGCTGGGTCAGTACGAGCCTGTGTCCATTTATCCCTGCCAGGGCGTAGATTACTTCCTTATGGTAAGAGCAATTTAATTTTCCTAAAATAAAATAAGTCTGCAATTATTTAGCTTAACGTGAGCAAAAACTAAACCCTACCATGCTTTGATTCAAGACAGTGCCTTGGTTGCAGAACAACATGCAGCTGTATAAACAGCTCCCATCATTTACTTCTATAAAAGTGAGAAGCAGGTGCATTAATGTATAGCTTTTGTTCACTGAAGGACTGCAGAAAAGCACATTCTAAAGTATTTCTGGAATCTGTAGAATTCAATATAACTTCCTCCATCTTTACATGAGAGCAAAAAGGTGGCTTTCCAGTCATAAAAGAGAGAGAACAAGACAGTAAGGAATTTACTGTTAATGTTTCCTGAGAAAATGCGCACTTGAAGTAGAACCAAAGCTGCTCTTATAGGAGAAAATTGTAGAAGTTTTAATATCCCTTTCTACTGAAAATTCTTAAAAAAGACCTGTTTTTAGCTTAAGGTACTGTATCCAGTGTCAGTGTTGAAAACAGTGAAAAGAGTGACTATAGTAGCCACCTCTAGCTCCTCAGTCCGTACACAGACAAGAACTGTACAGGACACTGACATGTTGCTGTGTCTTGGGTAATCCAGTTCAGCATATTCCATTGATTTATGTTTTTATAACACCAACATCTTCTGTAGCTCTGCACAGAGTACAAAACAGAAGATTTGTACTCTTATCAAAGTGGGAGAAGCATAGATGCATAAGTAGATCCACACACAGTAAAATTAAAATGTGACTATTTACTAAGGCAGAGGATGTGTTCACGGATCATGTCTGTGATTGACACAATAATATTCCACTAGGCTGCACATCCCTAAACACATGTTGCAATTGAATGGTTAATCGCATAGGCATACACCGCCTCTATTAGGCTGAAAAATGCATGCTCTGCATCCAAAACAAAGCTAACAAGTGTCTAGTACGTTATACTTTGCATGCAAACCATATTGGAAGCTAAAGTTCCTTCTAGTGTAATAAATGTTAGCATTGTTTTGGATGCAGGGCATGCATTTTTCAGTCTAATAGAGGCAGAGTATGCCTATGCGATTCACCATTCAATTGCAACATGTGTTTAGGAATGTGCAGCCTTCCCCCAACTTTTTTCTTAACTCTGCAAGTATATAACTACCAGGTTAGGTGCTCCCAGCCCCTCCTCCTGAGTTTCCTGTTTGCATAATAAGTAGTAGCAGATTTGCATATGATTTGCATCTGAATTGAATGCGAAGTGTGCAGAAAGTCTATATAGGTGCTGCACACATGAGCTGGTTGTCATTTCAGATGCAGCCTTAGTGGTATGCGCTGGCGTTCTCCCCCCAATATTCCACTAGGACTGGTCACCATTCAAAGCATAATCAGGCTATATGTTTAATACTCTTTTCATATCAAATCTCTGGTGAACAGGCAAATTATTATGCGCATTTACCCTTTTTCCAGGGGAGTGCTAATGGAATACAGTATATTTCAAATTGCACATAAAAAAATCAACATTCCATGCTCTCAAAATGCATATCAAATGTATTAATGACAAAGCACCCAATTAAATATCCCATGACAACCCTCCCCATTAAAACCTCTGCCGGCTTGAAAACATGGAGAGCGCTTCAAATCCATACAACCCACTCACGTTGCTCACAGTCCTGGTCAGTTTGGTGAATAAAGTGCTGTTTTAAATGCAAACTTATGGACTTATTTTAATCAATTATTTCCTGAGATTGATACATGATCTTCCTCAGAGCTCAGAGTTCAGTCAGTAGCTAGGAAGAAGGTGAGGTATTTTTAATTTCCTTTTTCTCATTAATTTGACTCTGGGGCTTTTGGGATAGTTCCCACTAGAATGCTTATAAAAACTAGCATTTTTGCCTGGTTAGAGTAGGACTCACCAAATTGGGGACACTTTGGCGCAGTTGGCGAGCTTAAACCCGTTAAAGCATAACCAAGAGCCCCGTCACTGTTTTCCTGTCGTGTGCTGCAGCCCGTATATATATATATATATATATATATATATATATATATATATATATATATATATATATATATATATATACAGTGGGATACAAAAGTTTGGGCAACGTTATTAATCATCATGATTTTCATGTGTAAATTGTTGGTTGTTACGATAAAAAATGTCAGTTAAATATATCATATAGGAGACACACACGGTGATATTTGAGAAGTGAAATTAAGTTTATTGGATTTACAGAAAGTGTGCAATAATAGTTTACACAAAATTAGGCAGGTGCATACATTTGGGCACTACAAAAAAGAAATGAAATTAATATTTAGTAGATCCTCCTTTAGCAGAAATTACAGCCTCTAAATGCTTCATGTAGGTTCCAATAAGAGTCTGGATTCTGGGTGAAGGTATTTTAGACCATTCCTCTTTACAAAACATATCTAGTTCATTCTGGTTTGATGGCTTCCGAGCATGGACAGCTCTCTGTAACTCACACCACAGATGTTATATTATATTTAGGTCTGGGGACTGATATAGCCATTCCAGAACGTTGTACTTGTTCCTCTGCATGAATGCCTTAGTGGATTTTGAGCAGTGTTTAGAGTCATTGTCTTGTTAAAAGATCGAGCCCGGGCACAGCTTGAGCTTTGTCACTGATTCCTGGACATTGGTCTACAGAATCTGCTGAGAGCCCTACAGCATGATGAAACCACCACCATATTTTACTGTAGGTAGCAGGTGTTTTTCTTGAAATGCTGTGTTGTTTTTCCCCCATGTATAATGCCCCTTGTTATGCCCAGATAACGCAATTTTAGTTTCATCAGTCCACAACACCTTATTCCAAAATGAAGCTGGCTTGTCCAAATGTGCTTTAGCATACCTCAAGCTGCTCTGTTTGTGCTGTGGGCGGAGAAAAGGTTTCCTCTGCATGCAGCATCTCCTTGTGAAAAGTGTGCAGAATGGTTGAACGATGCACAGTGACTCCATCTGCAGCAAAATGATGTTGTAGGTCTTTGATGCTGGTCTGTTGGTTGACTCTGACTGTTCTCACCATTCATCACTTCTGTGTATCCAAGATTTATCTTGGTCTGCCACTTCGAGCCTTAACTTGAACTGAGCCTGTGGTCTTTCATTTCCACAACATGTTCCTAACTGCGGAAACAGACAGCTCAAATCTCTGACACAACTTTCTGTATCTTTCCCCTAAACCATGATGGTGAATAATCTTTGTTTTCAGGTCATTTGAGAGTTGTTTTGAGACCCCCGTGTTGCTACTCTTCAGAGAAAATTAAAAGAGGAGGGAAACTTACAACTTACCCTCTTAAATACTCTTTCTCATTATTGGATTCACCTGTGTATGCAGGTCAGGAGTCACTGAGCTTACCAAGCCAATTTGGGTTCCAATAATTAGTTCTAAAGGTTTTGGAATCAATAAAATGACAACAGTGCCCAAATGTATGCACTTGCCTAATTTTGTTTAAACAATTATTGTGCACTTTCTGAAAATCCAATAAACTTCATTTCACTTCTCAAATATCACTGTGTGTGTGTGTCTCCAAAATTATATATTTAACTGACATTTTTTATCGTAACAACAACCGATTTATACAGGAAAATCATGACGATTAACAACGTTGTCCAAACTTTCGCATCCCACTGTGTATATATAACATATATACACTATATATATATATATATATATATATATATAGAGAGAGAGAGAGAGAGAGAGAGAGAGAGAGAGAGAGAGAGAGAGAGAGAGAAAGAGAGATAGAGACAGAGAGAGAGAGAGAGATATATATATATATACTTTTTTTCTTACTTGCTGTTAGGTGTGTATAGGGACCTTGATGCTATCTGGTTTTGTGTGTTGCATGATAGACAAGTTTGACCCTTATCTACCTTTTGCGTGTTGACTCACTTGAAAAGTAATCATAAAAGCTAATTGATAAGACCAGACTAGGCCTTGGACAGGTGCACAGGTCAATGGCAAAACCTTTTTTTTACTTATACCTTCTTCCCTGGTTGTTAAATACAGACAGCAGCATTGCAAAGCATAGACTATGCATACAAGATTGCTGCAACAACAACAACAAAAGCATTTTCATCAGTGAATATCACCGGAGGCTGTTACGAGTAATCAAATAACCCTCTATCCCCGCCGCACACCTGGCCAATTAAACTTCATTTGAATCACAAGTAATCACTCGTGATTACTCGTAACAGCCTCCGGTGATCATCACTGATTTTCACCTTTTTATTAATGTACAAAAATTAACCTGTTAACTCAAACAGAACGTATGGTTGTCCAGTTTGAGCCTCACTAACACAAAAAAAGGATGTACCAGTACGTTCTGTCAATCAGCAGCAGGCTGACATTTACATGTCGGGGATTGGTGAAAGGGAACATGGGTAGTGTTAAAAACTATAAACTACTTCCTGGTAATGCAGGATAACGTACAGCACCATTTTGTGTCCCTCCAAAAAATGTTTTAAAATAAAAATCCATTAAAAAAAATCTGAAACTATTACTATAGTTATTAAGCCAGTCAACCCTCTCCCCTCCCATAGATACTAAACAGAAACACCTATGAATAAAAAGTGACTTATAAAAAAAATAATAATAATACATTATTAGTTACCTTAGGGACTCAGCTTTTTTGACATGTATGTCATAAGGGCGTATTACTGCTATTTTAGCAAATAAGGGCTTGCAGTGATTGATAAGGTACAAAAAACAAAAGTGGAGAAATAGTGTATGTTATGGCAAAATAAATGGGAGGTGCGCTGAGGGAAATGGTTCATCTTATAAGATTTTTATTGCAATGTAACCACTTAAGGACCACGGGCTTAAACCCCCCTAGTGACCAGGCTATTTTTTACAAAATAGGCCACTGCCGATTTAAGGGCTTGCTGCAGGGCCGTACAACTCAGCACAAAAATTATCCCCTCCCCCCTTTTCTGCTCACCAACAGAGCTTTTTGTTAGTGGGCTGTGCTGTGATTGCTCCCCCAATGTTTATTTTTTAAAAAATATTTATTTGTTTATTTTATTTATACATTTTGCTATATTTTATTTAAGCCTCAGCCTATGACAGTAGATCACTCCTGTCTCCCCCAGGGTGACAGCCGTGTCACACGGCTGTCCCTAGTACAGCACTGCCTTAGATTGCAGCGCTGTATAGTTATTAGACGCGGTTTCACCATTTAACAGTCTCCTAACTAGTGCTGGGCGTAATGGAAAAAACTACGCTTACGGATCATTACGCGTAATTTTACGCTATTACACATTACGGAATTACGGCGTAGACATTTATCTACGGTTTATGTCTGTAATTACGCATGGTCCTTACGCAATTACGCGTAACAATACCGTAATGCAGGTTGTTACGGTACAGTCTTACACGTAATTTTCCTACTAGCAATTAATGCGTAAGGCCATGCTCCTAAGCGGAAAAGTTGACGCATGGATCAATGTTAGGTAGCCGCCGACTTTAAGGGTTAATAGCAAAGCCCCCTTAAATGCTAAGAGCCTCAAATTTGGAGAATATATTAAGGAGATCAGAAGGAATAAGAGGAAAACAATTTTTTTCAAAAAGACCTTATAGTTTTTCAGAAAATCGATTTTAAAGTTTCAAAGGAAAAATGTATACATTTAAAAACCCACCGACTTTAACGGTTAATAGCAAAGCCTGCTTAAAATTTAGGAACACCAAATTTCCGGGGTATATTAAGGGGATCAGTGGGAATAAGAGGAACAATTTTTTTTTCAAAAAGACCTTATAGTTTTTGAGAAAATCGATTTTTAAGTTTCAAGGGCAAAAATGTCTTTTAAATGCGGAAAATGTCAGTTTTTTTTGCACAGGTAACAATAGTATATTATTTTCATACATTCCCCCAAGTGGGAAGAGTTTTACTTACTTCGTTCTGAGTGTGGGAAATATAAAAAAAAAACGACGTGGGGTCCCCCCTCCCAGACCTCTTTAACCCCTTGTCCCCCATGCAGGCTGGGATAGCCAGAATGCGGAGCACCGGCCGTGTTTGGCTCCGCACCCTGACTATACCAGCCCGCATGGTCCACGAATTGGGGGGTCTCAGAAGGGGAGGGGCAGCCAAGCTTTCCCCTCCCCCTCCGAGCCCTTGTCCAATCCAAGGACAAGGGGCTCTTCTCCACCTCCGATGGGCGGTGGAGGTGGAGGCCGCGATTTCCTGGGGGGGGGGGGGTTCATGGTGGCATCTGGGAGTCCCCTTTAAAAAGGGGTCTACCAGATGTCTACCCCCCTCCCTGGAGAAATGAGTATAGGAGTACTTGTACCCCTTACCCATTTCCTTTAAGAGTTAAAAGTAAATAAACACACAAACACTTAGAAAAAGTATTTTAATTGAACAAAAAACTTAACCACGAAAAAAGTCCTTTAATATTCTTAATTAACCATTAATACTTACCTGTCCCTTTAAATAAATGATCCCTCGCAATAGCCTCGGAAATGTTCTGTCAGTTACAATGTAACAAAGTTATTACAATGTAACAACTTTGTTACATTGTAACTGCGCCGCACCCGACGTCATTCGCCGCTCTGCCGCCGCATACACTTACGCGTCCTTGTAGGACGCTAAGTCCCCGCCGGCTCCCGCTTTCCACCCCACCCACATCTGTCACCCACATGTCACCCACATGTGGGAGAGGCGGGGAGGGCAGCGGGAGCCGGCGGGACTTAGCGTCCTGCACGGACCCGACAGAGCTCTCTGATCTACACAGCTCAGAACTCTCTAAGCATCTTTGAATTTGGGCTCCAAGGAGCCCCATTGATCCTTAGCAGACCAATGGGGTTTCTTCAAATCAGAAGGAACCCCATTGGTCTGCTAAGGACCAATGGGGCTCCTTGGAGCCCAAATTCAAAGATGCTTAGAGAGTTCTGAGCTATGTAGCTCAGAGAGCTCTGTCGGGTCCGTGCAGGACGCTAAGTCCCGCCGGCTCCCGCTGCCCTCCCCGCCTCTCCCACATGTCACCCACATGTCACCCACATGTGGGTGACATGTGGATCACAGATGTGGGCGGGGTGGACAGCGGGAGCCGGCGAGGACTTAGCGCCCTGCAAGGACGCATAAGTGTATGCGGCGGCTGAGCGGCGAGTGACGTTGGGTGCGGCGTAGTTACAATGTAACAAAGTTGTTACATTGTAATAACTTTTTTACATTGTAACTGATAGAACATTTCCGAGGCTAGTGCGAGGGATCATTTATTTAAAGGGACAGGAAAGTATTAATGCTTAATTAAGAATATTAAAAGACTTTTTTCGTGGTTATGTTTTTTGTTCAATTAAAATACTTTTTCTAAGTGTTTGTGTGTTTATTTACTTTTAACTCTTAAAGGAAATGGGTAAGGGGTACAAGTACCCCTATACTCATTTCTCCTGGGAGGGGGGGTGGGCATCTGGGGGACCCCTTTTTAAAGGGGACTCCCAGATGCCACCATGAACCCCCCAGGAAATCGCGGCCTCCCTCCACCGCCCATCGGAGGTGGAGAAGAGCCCCTTGTCCTTGGATTGGACAAGGGCTCAGAGGGGGAGGGGAAAGCTTGGCTGCCCCTCCTCTTCTGAGACCCCCCAATCCATGGACCATGCGGGCTGGTATAGTCAGGGTGCGGAGCCCCACGCGGCCGGTGCTCCGCATTCTGGCTATCCCAGCCTGCATGGGGGACAAGGGGTTAAAGAGGTCTGGGAGGGGGGACCCCACGTAGTTTTTTTTTATATTTTCCACACTCAGAACGAAGTAAGTAAAACTCTTCCCACTTGGGGGAATCTATGAAAATAATACACTATTGTTACCTGTGCAAAAAAACCTGACATTTTCCGCATTTAAAAGACATTTTTGCCCTTGAAACTTAAAAATCGATTTTCTCAAAAACTATAAGGTCTTTTTGAAAAAAAAAATGTTCCTCTTATTCCCACTGATCCCCTTAATATACCCTGGGAATTTGGTGTTCCTAAATTTTAAGCAGGCTTTGCTATTAACCGTTAAAGTCGGCGGGTTTTTAAATGTATACATTTTTCCTTTGAAACTTTAAAATCGATTTTCTGAAAAACTATAAGGTCTTTTTGAAAACATTTTTTCCTCTTATTCCTTCTGATCTCCTTAATATATTCTCCAAATTTGAGGCTCTTAGCATTTAAGGGGGCTTTGCTATTAACCCGTAAAGTCGGCGGCTTTTTTAAATTATACGGGAGCGTAATATTACGCGATTACGGCAGACTGTGTAATTTCAATAGGAGTTTACGGTCTTACGCGTAATTTGATACGCGTAATAACGTAACTTGCGGTCTACGCGTAATTAATTATGTGTAATACCGTAACCTTACACGTAACGTTTACAGTGCATTTGTAGTGAATTACGATGCGTAATTACGCTAATGCGTAATTTCGGCCCAGCACTGCTCCTAACGGTGATCACCGCTGGGAGACTGATGACGGAGCAAAGCTCCGTCATTCAAGCAGGGATGTGCTAGCATCAGCAATCTCCGCTCCTAGGACTTCACAGCAATTGGCGTGGAATGGTCCTGGGGCTGCTGCCGCGTTCACACCAGTCGGCGTGGAGCTGTCGGCAAAGGGTTAAATGAAAGTATTGTATACCCATAGGAAGTGGCTATGGCAAGTTGTATATCTGCATTTAAAAGGGGCTTAGGAGCTTCCACTTCTTTGAAGGGCATCCGCGGCTATAATTACCAGGTATATGATGAGATAGTCTCGATCCAGCAAGGGAGAACATTTTACCCTCTTGGTTTTTCCTTCCTCTGGATTGAGCCATAGTGAGGCTTAAGAGGTTTAAATTGACAGGCATGTCATTTTCAGCCTAGATAACAATGGTATGTAATCTTTTGACAGACTTTCTTATTGGGTTTCTTTCACTAACCTCATTGGCAGAGTTAGTAGTAATACAATGAAGATAGTCAGTCACTAGATATGCTTTGCTTTATGTAACCCTGTATTGATCTGATACATACAGTAATTATTTCCATCATAGGGATTGCTAATACAGTACTTTACTGTAAAGTTAATATTTGGCTCAGCATCTCTCTGTAAAGGACTTTTAGTGGAATGTGTTATATTATAACTACTGAACCTGTCTATCCTTTTGGAGTTCATACATTTGTGGATGAATGTCTCTAAACTCATAACCATGGCGACGCTGAGATAATTAGCAGGCGGATGTGCTGAGGCTGTTTCTGTATGGTTTTCACTGACTGCTGTGGGTAAAAGACATTAAAAGTTATATCTACAGTATATTTGATATGAATTTTTATTAAATATATATGTTATCAAAAGTATACACTGTACTACGTGTATGCATTGGTATACTAATATAACTGGCCACTCAGTAAAAATAGCAATTAAAAAAATTGTCCTAACTTATCTAAGAAATCTGATTTTTTTTTGTATTTTAAATGTGTTCTTGTGATACCTGTAGCATTGCTGATTAGTATATTTAAACAGTTATCTATGCAATATTAAATATTTCTAAAGCACAACTTGGGAATTGTTTTGTATCTATATATATAAAAGTGTGTCTGTGTGGGTGCCGCCATCACTCAAAAACATCTTGACTGATTTCAACGCAATACAGATCACTTACTACCTGGGATGATATGTTCTGGGGGTCTCACGCCCCCTCTGCACACCTGGGAGGAACCACAAACAGCCAATCAGATTTCACCCATTCACGACAATGGGAAAATGTAAAAGGCTGCCATTATCACAGACAGAAATAAAGCCAGAGTCCTAAAACTTGACACAGTTGGTCACTTGGTGACAGAGGTTACAAATTCAGGAAAAGTGTGTGGATCGTAATACATGCAATCACATTTCAGCCATTCATTTTAAATGGTAAAATGTAAACTGCAGCCATTCTTACACTGTTAGTAGCAGGAATCTTAAACTTGACACTGTTGGTCACTGGGTGACAGGGATTAATATTCAGGAAAGTGGATGGAGCCTACAATAGCCAATCAGAATTCACCTATTGATTTCAAGTGAAATATTTAATTTGCTGTCATTCTTACTCTGCTAATGCCTGAGGCCGCAAACCAGCTAAACTAGGTCATTGAGTGACTGGGACTCAAAATCAGAAAAGGGGGCAGAGCCACACACATCCAATCAGATTTGTTTGATTGATAAACTGCTCCCATTCTCACATTATTGAAGCCAAGGACTCTTAAGTTTACAAACTTCGTCATTGAGTGACTGTGTGTCAAGGTTATAAAAAGTGGGCGCAGACAATATCAACCCAGTTTTTACATGGGAAATATTAAATTGCATCAATTTTTTACACTGATAATGGCAGGTTTCTCAAACTTTGCATAGTCGGTCACTGGGTGACTCGGATTAACCTCCCTGGTGGTAAGCCGGTGCTGAGCACGGGCTAAGCCGCCACAGAGGATTGCTCAGGCCCTGGTGGGCCAATTTGCACACTTTTTTTTTCTTGCATGCAGCTAGCACTTTGCTAGCTGCGTGCATAACTCGATCGCCGCCGATTCGCCCCTACCCGCCGCGTTAGAGGCCCCCCAGACCCCGTGCGTAGCCTGGCCAATAAGTGCCAGGCAGTGCTGAGGGGTGGAACGGTGACGTCATTCCGATCGTCGCCATAGCGACGGGGGAAGCCAAACAGGAAATCCCGTTCTGAACGGGATTTCATGTTTGCGCTGATCGCCGGAGGCGATCAGAAGGGGTGGGGGGATGCCGCTGAACAGCGGCTATCATGTAGCTAGTGCTAGCCTAGCTACATGATTTAAAAAAAAAAAAATTAAAGTGCTGCGCTGCCCCCTGGCGGTTTTAATAGACCGCCAGGGAGGTTTATATTCAGAAAAGTGGGTGGAGCCTACAACCGCCAATCAAAATTTACCTATTGATTTTCAAGGGAAATAATTAAATTGCTGCCATCCTTATGCTGTTAATGGCAGAGGCCTCAAACCTGCTACAGTCAATCATTGGGTGACTAGGGTTTAAATTCTGAAAAGGAGGCAGAGCCACAAATGGCCAATCAGATTTTTTTTGATGGATTTTAATGGGAAAATGTAAACTGCTTCCATTCTCACATTCTTGATGCCAAGGACCCGAAAGCTCAGAAAATTGGTAATTGAGGGAGTGAGTGTATAGGTTAGAATATCAGGCCAGAACCAACAATAACCAAATACCTGTATATACCCAGGCACCACTGGATCTTCAGCTAATATTTTATATACATATATCTATAGTCTTGTTTTTTGTTTTTGTTTTTGTTCAAATTTTAAAATAATGCTGCTTTTTGTGCCCTTAGTGTAAACCTGAACTGAAAATATACTGATGAGAGCAAAAATTGTATCTATATTCCTGTCCTTGATGTTTTTCTTGGAGAGAAGTGGCTTTTCATAACATTCTGGAGTACAGTACAGCAAAGTCCCCATTATCCGGAACTAAGGCAAGCAGAAGTCTCAACTAACCGGGATGCCTTAGTAATAACGGGGACTTTGCTTTTGGCTGGTTTTAAAGCTTTATAAACTCTTACTGAGCCTTTAGTGATGTCTAGCAGTCTTTCTGAATCACCTAGTGGGCTCCTAGTGGCTTCCAGCGTCCTTGCGCGCAAGGCGGCATGTCACGTGACCTGATAAGGGTCAGCTGACACGCCAGCTTCCATGCAGGGAGGACCTGGAAAGCCACTAGGAGCCCACTAGGAGATTCAGGAAGGCTGATAGACATATTGGGGTGGTTGTTCAAGAAACTGGCAAGTACATGTATCTGGCATCATGTGATCCCCGCTGGTGCCAGATACTCAGGCCTCTGCTGTATATGCAAATTGCTGCCATGAAATCTAAAGCAGCAGACTTTGTGAAAATCAGTATCTGTGCCTTTTTCAAAATTGACATGACTGTATGATCTCATTAGGCGTTCCTATTCTCTAATGAAAGAGAAGATCTCTTTAAGCCTTCCACACCCAAAAGAGTAGCTCATATTTCATGATTTATGTCTTCAAAAAATCAAATGTCAATCAAGCCTGTGAAGAAAGATAGGGACACCAAGAGCCAAATATAGTGTAGTATGTACTGGTTATATGGGATGAAATTGGTGGAGTAAATAAAAATACACTCACAAAGCAGGGTTACCTCAAAGGCAACCACTGTAATAGCAGGTGGGGAGATTATACTTGACCCCGCTCAGGATTAAGAAGTCGCTCTCTGTTGATCAGGAAAAAGGGGGATGACACCCCTCCACCAAGGGTGGACTTAGAACAATGTAACAGGGATACAGAGGCACCAGAAGAATAAAAATGTCAAAAAAGTTTAACATTTGTGGAGGCAGTGGTGGACTTACCTCCTCCAAACAGACTCAAATTTCTCACGCACCTAGTCCATTGGTCAGACTGCTAACAGGGGGAGACAGCAGTGGAACACGGTGACCATAGTATGAAAAGGAAGGCTCTATAGGTTCCAGAGCCATATCTCTTCTTAGGTGAGAACTTGTTTTTGTTTTTTTTTAGGTTTCAGACTCCCTTTAATGGTTGAACAATGGATGAGTGCAAGTCAATTAAATCTCCAAATACTTGTTAAAGCGGATCCGAGATGAAAAATTAACTATAACAAGTAACTTGTATATATATCTTATCTAAAGTTTAGATAGTTTACACAGCAAATCTAGTTGCAAACATCTTCAACAGAATCTGATTATTTCTTCCTGTGATACGACAGCGGCCATGTTCTGTTCGTAAACATTACACACAGGCAAGCTGATCTGCATCTCCAGCCCTCAGCCTGTGAAAACCTAACTCCCCTTCCTCCCTCCTCCCCTCTGCCTCTGAAATCTCTGGCTAGTAACACCTCCCCCTCCTCCTGCCCAGACTGAGCTCCCATGAGCCCTTGCTACTGTCTGAAAATGCCAATACACTCTGAAAAGCTGTGGGCGAAGCTTGTTTACTTTATAGGGAATTAGAGTATTAAAACAAAAAACAAAAAAGTATTTGGCTTTAGGAATGCCCTACAAACGATATGAAAGGAACACAATTATGCAATGAGTAAAAGTTTATCTTGGATCTACTTTAAGTGTATGGCCTCCTTTAGGGAGCTGAGTTGTAGGACAGGTAGGAGGTTGATGTTGAGGAGATATCAATCTTTCTCCTGAGCAACCACTTATCTACTAATTCATGGTCGCCTTTAGCTGTATCTAACTGCAACAGATTTCATGTTATGAATTAAATTTAGCAACGTTTCTGTCTGTAGCAAAGTTGCAATTTTTCTTGCCTATTGTTCATTGACTGATTTTAATTGTTTCCTGGAGTCTTTGTGTTATTTCTGCTCCTATTGCAGCCAATCTAAGCAGCTAATGGCAAGTGCACCTGAGCAGTTTTATTCAGTACCAAAAAGTTTTATAATTACAGCTGTAAATATTGAAGTCGTGTCAGTGGACATTGTCGAATTTATGTAAACCTGATTTAATTACTCCACTTTTACTGTGCTGTTGATTTCACAGCCACAGTCACCTTGGCACTCCAGATATATGAGGCTTGATTGAGTATGTTTACAAGTCATTTCCCTTTGAGCAGGTGGTGTATGGTTTAGGGTTATTATTTGGACGCCGTTATCTTTTACTTATGGATGCCGGTTTGTGAAATATTGATTGCTTGTACTTTTGCATTGCATTTTATAAAGATATGATGAATCAATAACTAAAATATAGACAGATAAATCTAACAAAGACAGCGCCTCCTTTCAAGCATGTAGGTAACCTGGAGGGAACTCCAAATTTCTCAATTACAGGAGCTCAAGACATTCTCTTTATTAAGCTGAAACATAGATGATTTATAATAGTAATTTACCAGTGTTTGAACTCAGTGCAGAGCAGACCATGTGCCATCTTCTATGGCACTATCCAGAGTAAAATACACACAATGGAGGGTACAGTAAATACATGCATGATACAGATGGAAAGTTCAGCAAACACAAGTACAAAACTGCATAAATAGTTAATGCATGGATGCCATACATTGGCTGCCATTTAGCGAGAAGATCCAGTTTAAACTCATGACCCTAACCCACAAAGCTCTCCATGATCTCTCCTTCTGTACATTTCCTCACTTGTTTCCAGATACCAACCCGCAATCTCAGATCTGCACATGAGCTTCTTTTGTCCTCTTGAATCACCTCCTCAAATTCACATAGGCAATGTGGTTATGCTTCTAAGGTACATACGGTCATTCTCAGTGCTTTTTAGTAGGAGGGCTTTTTGGTCTCTATTAGTTCCCTATACTTTCCTAGTGGTTTGGGTCAATTCGAGCTGCTTGGTTACTCTGTTGTACTGGTCCAGGCCCTATCCCATAGAGCCATATCAAACCCTGCCATGTACTGAGGAGGACCAAAAGTCAGAAACAGGCTGTCTACATGTGGGGTTGATGTGGCTCTGTAAAATGTAAAGCTATACAGTAGGTGTGATATACACCAGTGATTCTGGATGCAAGCCTGGCTTTAGTGGCATAAAGAGATCATTTGCATATTCAGTAGCAGTGCATTGTGGGTAACTACAGATGTTCACTTAAAGCTGAATTATCACAAGTACCTTCTGTTTTGAGAAGGCAAATCACACCAAGGGCTTGATTCACAAAGCAGTGCTAAGTGTTAGCACGCTTGTGAAAATCCCTTTCCAAAAATGGCTCTGCGTGCGGTGTGCGGTGCGCGGAAAAGATCGCACGGTCTTCGCGTGAAAAGTTACCCCCGGTGCCCTGGAAACATCGCACCTAGTGTGACCATAACGGCGCATAGGGTGCGACGATATCGTGTATATATGCACCATCGTACACTGCGCACTCTCTGGGCGTGCTAACTGGTTAGCACCCTAGTTAGCACGCCTAAACTCTTTAGGTTAGCACCAGTTAGTGAATCAAGCCCCAAGTGTTGCTTTTTAGTAGGAGGGCGTTTAGGTCTCTTTTAGTCCTATATACTTTCCTAGTTGTTTGGGTCACCCCAAGCTGCTTGGTTACTTTGTTGCACTGGTCTCAAAAAACACCAAGCAGTTCTCTCAAATCACCGCACCACTCCACAAGAATCACAGTGTAAATCATATTTATTCACAAACAAATAATCATAAAAACACTTAAAAACATACAGGGTAGGTTGCCATAAAAAAAGAACATGATTGTCCAAAAATGTTATATATTTAAAGAAAATAGATGACAGTCAATGAGTTCATAGACCACAAATCCAGAATAATAGATCCTATATATATATTAAATAGCTCACATCAAATATTCAGTCACATCAAACAATGCATAATGCCTATAACATGTGCAAACAGCATGAGTAAAGTGCAAGCCGTGCACAATTCATAGAATTGTATGAGGTAGAGGATAAAGCCCAAATAGGTCCTTGAGAAAGCAACGGACACATGAAAAAACAAACGTGAAGTGAATGAAAAAAAGTGAAATGAATAAGTGCATAAAGGGTGCAAAACATACAGCAAGGTGAAAACTGGGGCAGACCAGTAGAGGAGGATCATGAGATCGTGTGGAGCATGGCAACCCCCATTCGGTGGAGTGGTGCGGGGATTTGATAGAACTGCTTGGTGTTTTTTGAGACTATTGCATTAGTTCTTGTTCTGCACACTCCCTGACTTCCCACATTTGTGGTTTGGTTGATGGTGCTTGTCCTTAAAGCGGATCCGAGATGAAAAACTAACTATAACAAGTAACTTGTCTATATATCTTATCTAAAGTTTAGATTTTACAGAGTTTACACAGCAAATCTAGCTGCAAACAGCTTTAATAGAATGTGATTCTTTCTTCCTGTGATACAAGGACAGCAGCCATGTTGTTTGTAAACATTACACAGAGGCAGGCTTATCTACATCTTGAGCAAAAAAACTTAATCCCCCCTCCTCCTCCCCTCTGCCTCTGAAATCTCTGGCTAGTAATACCTCCCCCTCCTCCTGCCCAGACTGAGCTCTCATGAGCCCTTGCTACTGTCTAAAAGTGCCTTGGCTCTCTGAAAACCTGTGGGCGTGGCTTGTTTAGTTTATAGGGAATTAGAGTATTAAAACAAAAACAAAAAAGTATTTGGCCTGAGGAATGCCTTATAAACAATATGAAAGGAACACAATTATGCAATGAGTAAAAGTTCACCTTGGATGCACTTTAATTTCTCTGTTACTTTAAACAAAAGTGGAGACACCGAGAGCCCAATATAGTGTAGTAAGCAAAACAATAGGTTGGAATTGAAAAGTATATAGTGTATATACTCACAAAAGTGGGTTACCTCCTAGGTAAGCACTGTTACCATACAATCATACAATGGCTATCATGAGGTGAGGAGATTAGACCTGACCTCACTCAGGATTAAAAATCACTCTCTGTAGATCAGGAAAAAAGAGATGGGGATCGACCCCTCCACCAGGGGTGGATATTGGTAATTTAAGAGTGAACAGAGGCGCCAGCAGGATAAAAGGTACTAAAAAGTTTAAAATTTCTCAGGAGGTGGTGGTGGACTCACCTCCTTGAAGTAGACAAGATACTGTCAGCTTTTTAACAACAACAGGCTTATTTATATACTCCAGAAAACCATGCAACGCGTTTCGCAGGTATATGCCTGCTTCCTCAGGCAATAACAAACAGGAGTACACGCTGAAAAGACAGACACAAATAAAGTGTCCTCAGAGTAATGTACAAGTTTGTTGAGTGGTATTTTTACATTAATTGATATAGTCTATTGAAATGTATGGGCAGGGGTTGGTGAGGAGTGGATGGGGAGGAAGTGTGAGGAGAGAAATAAACATCCTAGTGGGTGGGGGGGGGGGGGGTTGGGAGGGTATACAGTATAAAACTGTTAAGCTGAAGGTAGATTGGGCCAACGATGGCCAGGGATAGTGTGCCAGGGGATAGGCCTATAGATAGAAAGGAAAGATATTTGTATAAAAATTTAGAATTTTAGACTTACAATCCTGTGGTGTGCAGGGGGCGGGGTCGTGGGAGAGTGTATATGTAAGGGCGTGTCACTTGTCCAATGGGGATAAGGGGAAGTGTTGGGCTTGACTGTTCTACAACAGAGTACAACAGCACTGTTTTGTGCTGGGCCGTGGGTCTAGCCTTTCTCTGTCTCTTTTGTTTTCCCCTTTCAGCAGAGCAGCATGCATCAGAGTGTCAGTAGGTGGCGCTGTTCTCATTACAACATTAGTTGTGCTTCCTCTGAACAGCTCTGTGCTAATAAACGGGGCACATCTAGCTGCCTAACCTGGGAGGGGGGCTACAGAACGCTGGGGCACATCTAGCTGCCTAACCTGGGTGGGGGGGCTACAGAATGCTGGGGGCACATCTAGCTGCCTAACCTGGGAAGGGGGCTACATAACACTGGGGATACATCTAGCTACCTAACCTGGGGGGGGGGGGGGGCTACAGAACGCTGGGGGCACATTTAACTGCCCAACCTGGGAGGGGGGCTACAGAATGCTGGGGGCACATCTAGCTTCCTAACTTGGGGGCAGTGGGGGCTTCAGATAGCTGGGGGGAAAATCTAGCTAGCTAACCTCGGAGGGAGGATACAGAACACTAGGGATACATCTAGCTAACTGGGGAGAGGGGGCTACAGAACACTGGGGGTAAATTTAACTATCAATACTTGAGAGGGGACTACACAACACTGGGGACAAATCTAGCCATCTAAACTGGGGAGGGGGCTAACTAATACTTGTGGAACATCTGTGCCTGTGATGAGATTGTTTTTGAGGCCCAGTGGTTTTCCATATGCCCGCACCATAACCCTATTCCCTACCCAATTCAATTTGCTTACAACAAGCCCCCCTGACCTTCTCCCCCCTCCCCCAGGTCCCCGGACAAGTGGACAGGAAAGCAGTCCCCGGGCCAAAAAAAGGTTGGAGACCCCTGCTCTATAGGATCCAGAGCGTTACCTCTCCTTAGGTGAATATCTTTTTTTTGGCTCCTAGAAATTGATGCTGCAAATAATAAATGAACTATCAATATCTATCCAAATTTGATTGAAATGCCAATAGCCCCAGACGGAAGATATTCAGCCCGATAGTCAGCAGGTTGGAACTGAGGCGGTAGTGGCATTCACTTTCGGGAAGATTGACGTGCAGTGTAGGTAACGGAGCTTACACTCACTGTCCACCAGCACTGTCTTTTCTCTATAGCTGCCGGGCACTCCACCCTGTGTCCTCTACCCATTGCCTTTTTCCTGTGATCAAACACTAGAGGCCTCTAGTGGTCATGTAATATATGTGCCACAGGGACAGGGTCATTAGTGTTTGGCCTCTAGTGTAAGTGTAAGGTGCCCATTAATTATACCTTCTTACCAAATCTATTTAGTAGAAGGGTGAACTGCATGATTATACTTTGAATTCACTAGTCCCTCATATTACATAGGCGTGGTAAGATTGTACATCAATAGGTACCTAGATAGATATTAAAAAAGATTTCAGCAGTAATCTTGCCTAATATTGATTGAAATTCTGACACCCCCACGGGGCCCGCTCAGGGACGTTTTGGGGGGCTGGAGGGGTCGCAGCATGAGGGGAAAGCCATGGCCACACATTGGTGTGGGGGGGGGGGGGCTCTTCCCTCTGCTCTCCCCTCCAGCTTAAATCAGTGTCTGTGCAGCGGTGGGAAGCGGGCATATACACATACCTTCCTTGCGTTCCACCGTGAATGCTCCTCACTCTAGTGCATCAGACACTAGAGCGAGGAGCATCTGCGGTGGAACGCAAGGAAGGTATGTACATCTGTCGCTGCCCACCATTGCACAGACACTGATATTGATGCTGGAGGGGAGCGCATAGGAGAGAGCCAGAGGTGGGGGGGGACTGTCCCCCCTTCCCGCCAATGTGTGGCCATGGCTTTCCCCTCATGCTGTGACCCCTCCAGCCCCCCAAAACAGCCCTGAACAGGCCTAGGGGGGGGGGGGGGCGGGCCCCCCTACAGGTGCAGGGGCTGCATGACCTATTGTTACGCCCCTACTCACTGCTACGGCTGCAAGCTTTGTACTGCCTTTCAGTAATTTTCTATGTTAAAGGACACCTAAATTTACCTAAAATTGTAGACTAAACATAGGGTGTATAGTATGGGGTCCTGACACTTACAGGTCTTCTTGTGTTAGAGGGTGGTACAGTGAAACATGGGACCTGTAAGTCTCCAGACCCCATAATATAGACATTGGGCTTGATTTACAAAGCCGTGCTAACTGTTGGCACGCTGGTGAAAAGCCCATTATCACGCCTAAACTGAGTTTAGGCGTGATAAAATAAACTCACGAGCAAAGTTTTGCGCGTAGAGTTTTACGCGTGCAACGCCATTAAACCCTATGCAACGTTTCACGCGCACCGGACTTTGCGCGCAAAACTTTGCGTGCGAGTTTTTCCCTCAAATCAGTGCTAACGTACTTAGTGCAATGTTTATCACGCCCAAAAGTCTTTAGGCGTGCTAACTAGGTTAGCACCGCTTTGTGAATCAAGCCCATTATGACGTTACATTAAACGTTTTTACAAAAAAAAAGTAGCTATCTAAGAGATTGACATTGTTGCCTGAAAAAATAAATAATGATAATAAAAAAAAATCAGATAGATTCATGAAGCTCACTATATTTTTTAAAGGGAACTTTTATTCTTTCAAAGTTACTGTTCTCAGAATGTCAACATCATTTCAGGGACTCATTATTTAATGATTTACAGGCTCAAAACAAACATATATCAGGATTACTGCCATCACTGGTTACTAGATTCAGGTCAGTGATCGACAGTGACTTATATAAAAAACAAAACAAACAAAAACTGCTCAAGGCTGCAATTTCAATTGCAGTAAGAATACCCTTTTTCTATTCTCAATGACCCTTATTTTATTCACTTTTTCCCCTATGTTTCCTCCTAGGAGATAATTTTTCATTTTCTGTTTAAAGTAACTTTTCAGCACTCCGCAACTGAAAAAGTGCCCAAAAATTTGGTAAAAACGTACCTCCAAAATTATTCTAAGCATTTTCTTGCTTGCTGATGACTTAAAAAGCGTTTTATTGATAAGGGTGAGAGGGTGAGTGAACATCTCTCCCCACTGCAAGTGGAGATAATTTTTCATGTTCTTTTTAAAATAATTTTTCAACACTCTGCAATCGAAAAAGTACCAAAAGGTAGGTGAAAATGCACTGTCAAAATTATTCTGAGTATTTTTTTTTTTTTTTGCATGGGGTGGCTTAAAAGTCATATAATGTACAAGTTATGAAAATATCACCCATGAGAAAACTCAGGAGAAAAAGTGAATTGAATAAGGGGCCCTGATTCAATATATCTACCCCCCCCCCCCCCCCCAAAGCACCAAGTTGTCTCACCCTTAGATGTATTTGCAACTTATACTGCAAGTAAAAATAATTTGTGTAAAAAAGAGACTCTCTCTGAGGGATCATTTCATAAGACATATGCCATTCAATCAGAAATCTGGGCCCTTAGTTCACTTTTTCTCCTAAGTTTTCTCCAAGGTTTTCTCCAAGGTGATATTTTTACAACTTAGTTATCAATAAAATGCATTTTAAGCCATCAGCAAGCAAAACAATACTTTTTTCAACAGTACTTTGTCACCTACTTTTTGGTAGGTTTTCATTTGGAGAGCACTGAAAGGGGATTTTAAACAGAAGATAAAAATGATCTCCTAGTAGAAAACTTAAGAGGGAAAAAAGGGTTTTAAATAAGGACCCTGGGGCCATGTGCAATGAACTCCTAAGTTTTCTCCTAGAAGATAATTTTTCATCTTCGATTTAGAATAATTTTTTAGCACTTTGCAATGGAAAAAGTACCAAAAAGTATGTGAAAAAGTACTATCAAAATTATTTTAACCTCTTTATCAACCCTGTGTCAGGCTCAGGTTGGAAATCTACAGCTCAGAGCAGTAACCTCAAGCCTGACTTGCTGTAGCTGCTGAAAGGTAGTTGCAGTGCCTGTACCCAGCGGTTGTTTGCGATTCACCTCTCCCAGGATCCAGACACTGGCAGCCATTCTTTTTCCGGTCCTCTGAGACTCTCGATCCCTCTGGTGAGATCACCGTTTGTTGTCATGATGACAGCCGATATATTTTGACTATAAGATTACAGCACCACCCAGTGGATGGAGGGAGGATTGCAGAGCTGGATCCAGGGCAGATGAGTAATGTGCTAGACTGCTGCAGATCTCTCTTGTAGCATTATTTTTTTCCTGCTTTTAGGGTGAAAAAAATTGTACCTCTTTTCGACCCTAAATTCCAGTAAACATACCACATACCACTAGGGAGTTTAAATAATCACCTAGGAGAAAACTCAGGAGACAAATGTAATTAACTAACATATAAAGGATATATGGATTTCAACCTGAACTTAACATCTAGAAGAAGTCCACAACACAATGAAATAAAATAAGTTTATAGCTTTTTAACTTTTTAGCCCTTCCAAAACTTTCCATAATGTTTGTGTGTCCAGGCAGCCTTCTAACTATTTCCTGGGGAATAAGACATATGTATGAACATTATCGATTGACATTTCATTTCTAGAGGTGAAAGAATGGGTAGGCTTTGAGTGTTTATGTACCATTATTGAAAGAAATGGAGGAGGTGAAACCAGCAAATTTGAACTCATGTCCAGCCCCGTTTCTAGGGGCAGACCAGGTGGGCGAGAGCCCTGAGCGCTGTGAGGGAGTTGGGGAGCAGCAATGAAGGGGGGAACTGCGGCCACACTAAGACTCAGGGGGTCATATGCAATTTACTTTTTCACCTGAGTCTTCTCCTAGGTGATAATTTTTCATCTTCTTTTTAAAATAACCTTCCAGCACTTTTCAATTAAAAAAGTACCAAAAAATAAATCAAAAGTACTATTAATTTTATTTCGAGTATTTTCTTGCTTTCTGGTGGCTTAAAGGGCATTTTATTGACAAGTTAGAAAATATCACCCAGGAGGAAACTCAGGAGAAAAAGTGAATTGCATATGGGCCAGGGAGGGGAGGGGAGCTCGACTTCTCCTTCCCTCTCCCTGGGGCTCCCCTCCGTGCTCCCCCCTCTTTGCAGAGAGAGGCCTGGTACACACCAAAACCCGCTAGCAGATCCGCAAAATGCTAGCAGATTTTGAAACGCTTTTTCTTCTTTTTCTGTAGCGTTTCAGCTAGCATTTTGCGGTTTTGTGAAGCGTTTTTGGTGTAGTAGAGGGATCGGTTGAAAAGGGCGCCCGAGCTGCCTGTATGAAAAGGGCGCCGCCATAGACATCAATGTTATTTTTGGAAATATGGGCTACAAGGTGTAGAAAAGGGCGCCCGAGTTTTGATATAGGCTACAAGTGGGCTTCCCTTTGTAGCCCATATTTTTTTGGCTACAAGGTTTTCGGCTACAAGCGGGCTCCCCTTTGTAGCCCATATTTTTTTCGGCTACAGTAAGGTGCCCCTCTGTAGCCCATATTATTGACTTTTTTTTTGTAGCCGAAGTTTTTATATGGGCTACAAGCACTGTAAGCCGAATTATTTCATTCCCCCACTATCCATGGCGGCCTGGAGGGGGAATAGTAATTAACACATCCCGGAGTTTTTTTCTAGCCGAGGTTTGTATATGGGCTACAAGCGCTGGAAGCCGAATTATTTCATTCCCACACTATCCATGGCGGCCTGGAGGGGGAATAGTAATTAACACATCCCGGAGTTTTTTTGTAGCCGAAGTTTTTATATGGGCTACACCAGGCGCCTTGTTTTTTTTGTAGCCAAAGTTTTTATATGGGCTACACCAAGCATCTTTTTTGTAGCCGAAGTTTATATGGGCTACACCAGGCGCCTTTTTTGTAGCCGAAGTTGGTATATATATGGGCTCCACCAGGCGCCCTTTTTTACCGGCGCCCTTTTCATGTAGACCCCTAGTAGATTTCATGTATTGTTACAGTAAAGCTGTTACTGAACAGCTTCTGTAACAAAAACCGCCTGGCAAACCGCTCTGAAGTGCCGTTTTTCAGAGCGGTTTGCGTTTTTCCTATACTTAACATTGAGGCAGAAACGCATCCGCAATCCAAAATCTGCAGCAGCCCGGGAGTATGCGTTTCTGCAAAACGCCTCCCGCTCTGGTGTGCACCAGCCCATTGAAATACATTGCCCTAGCGGATCCGCACCCGCAAGCGGATCGCAAACCGCAGCAGAACCGCTCTGGTGTGCACTAGGCCTACGTGCAGCGGGAATAGTGTTGAGCCGAAATTTTCGAAATTTCGCGTTACTATAATTACGCATGCGAAATTTGCTATTACGATGCGAAATTATGGTAGCGTAATTGCCTTCAAAATTGTAATTGAAAATACCGTAAGCGTAATTTTCAACGCGTAATTTTTCAACGCGTTTCGTTCATACCGTAATTTCGCGTTAAACCATAACGTAATTTCGCGTTAAACCATAACGTAATTTCGCATTTCTTCGTAATTTTGCAAATTTCGTAATTACTTGTTAGCAGGGTTGCTCGTGAATTTTCGCCAAAGGCAATTTCGTCTGCATGGCGAATTTTGATGCGAAATATCACTACATGGCGAATTTTATATGCGAAATAGCATTCCGTAACGCGAAAACGACGTGAAAATTAACGCTAACAGTAATATGAACTATTGCGAAATTACGTTATGTAACTACGCTTACAAACGGTTGCATGCAAGGCAAACGTAATTTCGCGATACCCACTGTAATGCGAAAATTACGCGAAAATTACGCTTACGCGGAATTTCACGAAATCCTTCTTTATTACGATTATGTACTTACGGCCATAATAGTAATTACACTAATTACGCGAAATTTCGCAAAATCGTAATTAAGTCAATACGCTCATCTCTAAGCGGGAAGCCTCATATGCGCAACTCACCTCCCTGCCCATTCCATTCACCACTCACTTGCCTCTGATCTCCATCTGCATAGCCGCTGATACACTCAGCGGCTATGCAGACGGAGAAGATCAGCAGCAAGCAATTTTTACACCCTCGCCTGCATGCAATTTAGCCTAGAAACTGCCCTGCTCATGCCGCAATATATAACCATTTCAGAAGCAGAACAGGCCAGCAGTCCTTTGAAGCAGAATAAAAACAAATGCAAAAAAATTGTATTCATGAATTAGAATAACTGATGTAACTTGGAAAATACATTTTTAAAAGTATCACAGAGTCCCTCTTTAATTAATAGTAACCTATTCTTCAGTGTAAATTCTGCATCCTTGTGCTATTTCATTGCTTCTCGATCAGCAGGAAGTAGCTGAGAAACCCCGAGGCAACATGAGAAGTGCGTTTAATCAAAAGCCTGAGAAGTGTGCAAAGATTTATTTTCTATACACAATTGCTGTTTTGGCATGTTATGTGACTCTGTTTGACAAAATACTGATGCCATGTGGTGTCTATCACTGCAGATTTGATACTTGCACATTTGTTAAAAAAAAAATCCCCGTTTGACCTAACCTCTCAGTGGTGTCTGATCAGTAACAGAATGAATTATCTATTGTTTTCAAAAAAAGGAACGCATTTTTAAATAACAATGTAAAACGGAATAGTATATGAGGCAGCAAGAGTGATCAAGTGCACATCGGGGATTAAGGACTACAAGATGAATTGTTAGTTATTCAAAAGCACTTTGATAAAAGAGAATAAAAGATGTTCAGCAATTATAAGGGCGAGTTGCGTTTGCTCTGCTCAGAAGACTAAGAAAAAGGAGAAAACGGTCTGGGAATTTTTTTTTCAGAGTTAGCAGAATGGATCGTGACATGGTCATGTACTGTATGTTCACTAGCGTTCCATTCACTAAATTCTATATACATGGTGTACACAGCTAATTGATGAAAGAGAAGAGGGTTTCTGAATTATCATCAGGGAGAAGAATAACAAGGAGTTCTGGAAGAAGTAGCATGGTCCCCACACAGCCTTGCTCTCAACATCACTGAGTCTATCTGTAGCTACGTGAAGAGGCAGGAGCAACTGAGACAGCCTAAATTCAGAAAAGTACTGTGTTTAGTTCTGCTAGATGTTTAGAACAATGTACCTGCTGTATTTCTAAAATGAACTCTGTGCGAGTGTAGCTAAGAAAATGAATGTTTTAAAGTGAAACTTCAGTGAAAATAAAATGATGAGATAAACAATTCTATCTATCCACCTAGTCCTAAAAATTACTCTTTTTTTAGATATTAAAGTTTTATGTTATGTTTAAAAACAACAGCAACAACAAAAAATAGATTCATTGTGTTGTCTTTGCTCATTGACACAGTTTTCTGAGTCTTGGGAAGCTAAAATATATAAACTATTGACCTTTTTTTTATCTATGCCCTACTGTCAGAAGCTATTCTCTGCCAGGAAAGAGTTTTATGGCTGTTATTCCTTATCAGGGAGGGTAACTATAGTCCGACTAGGTCCCAACTACAGAGAAACTGTCACTTGTATACCCAAATGCTTATTTTTTTCAGACAGGAAAAGAAAAAAGGAACAGGACCTAGTTAGTTGTATGATTGGCACTGCACATACACATGTCTATCTCATCATGTCACATGTCACGGGTACACTTTATAGTAAAAGCATGGTTTCACCAAATATTTAAACGTTTTCTGTGTATTGCAATCTGCTGGACAGCCACTAGTCGGTGCCCCCTACTCAGGGCCGGCTCTAGACTTTTTGCCACCTGAAGCAATACATTGTGAGGACGCCCCAAAGGTGTGCGTGGACAAAGCCTGACTGGAGAAGAGAGACATATGAGGCTGTGCATTGCAGACACTGACATTATGCTTACATCCCTCTGCTTCCTCCAAGGCAGCATCTCCTCCCTGCTACCCAACAACATCTGATCCCCAGGATGACAGGTATGTGCTGCACCAGCACCGCATCACTTACCCGCTACCAGCAGATAAGCAGTGGGATTACCAGTCACACGTGAAGTCCTGCTTCCTCTCTGACCACAGCGGTGCCTCATGGTTACACAAGAAAAAAAGTGCTCAATAATAATAAATAATAAAGTCATCATGATTCCCTTCTTAGTGGTCACAATAATATTGAGTATATGAGGGAAATATCCCTCAAAAACAATTAAAATCAGAAACAATTAAAATCTCCCTAAATGCTGAAGATAAATAGTGTCCCTCACAAAAATGTGCTACAAATTGTATTTCATAGCAAGGTAATATTACGTCCAGGGGGGCAGTACGTCCAATACAATTCATGCTTCCCCAAAAAGTGCAAAACCACGGTCAAAAATACAACAATACATCAACCAATACAATAATAAAAAAAAAACTGCTGTGCTAATTCACATAACAATAAAGTGACAAGTGCTAATTTTCAACACAGGATTTGTGTGTAGTATGAGGTAGATACCAGATTATGCAATATGCAGTAGCAAAGTCCAATAGTGCAAAAGATTCTGTGTGTAAAGAAGTTGGCTTACCCAGATACCGGCACTAGGGAGGGACAGGAAGACAGCCCAGGTCACATGAGTCATCACTGTACCCATGGATACAGAAAGCTAGGTGGGCGGATGGAGGTTTCATTGGTGGAATACTGAGAACAGGTGAGTGAAGCAGTGCTGTGCATCTAGGGAGAGGGAGACGGGGAGTGCGAAGGAGGGGGACATTGGGGAGAGGAGCCGTCTCTTGCTGCCCTCTAATTGTTGCCACCCTGAAGCAAGTGATTCATGTTTCTTCATGGAAGAACCGCCCCTGACTCTACTGCTCACAATAATGTTTATGTTTGCAGTTTTGAAGACATCCATTATTTGGGGCTGTTTGAAAGATGAAATTGCTTATGTATTGAGCAACTCTAAGGAGAGTGTTCAATGTTAAAAGTGGATGGCCATGAGATGCTTAGAAAGGAGAGTCTCAGTCTAGGTTGCTTCAGAGGGTGCCTTCAAAGTTTGGTCTGCCCTGTCACCAGAAATTGGCGACACAGGGTATACTGTTTGTATCTTTCCCCACTCCCCCCACCGCCCACACACCACCATCAAGCTGGACTTTTAGGACTTTTTCCCTAAAGGTTTTGTTAGACATATGTACCAATGCAGATGGGCTAATTGTTGGTCATGGGTGTTGTCTTTACCCCAGAGGATGCAGTTTTGGGATTTCTAAAATGAATTCCATATTTTGATTCATCACACAACCAGACAATTTTTCATTTAATCTCAGTGTCTCTTCAGTGATCTTCTGCCCAGAAAATGTGTTGATGTATCTGGATCTTGTTTATCTATAGTTTCTTCTTTTCATTGTAGACTTGCATTTGTGTGGATGCAGTGACAATCTGTGTTCACAGACAATGTTTTTTAAAAGTGTTTGGAAGTCATGTTGGGATTTCCAATACAGAATTGAAAGGATTTAAATGTAGTGCTGCCTAAGGATCCAAGAGCCAAGATTATCAAATTATGGTTTTGTTAAAGCGGAATATAACCCTGCATTTCAACTTTGCTCTAAAACATTATTTACAGCATATTATATGCAAAAAGCATTTTTTTTTTACCAGACCAGCATTGGAAGGGTTAAACACAGAGGTTTTAAGTTCCGTGGAGAGATATGCAGACGTTCAGATAGTTACATTCTATTTAGTTATATGTATATATTTAGAAATGTTACACACTCTTTGGCTGTCCTCCAACTCCTTCTCAGTGAGAGAGATGAGTCACATTCAACACTTAGATACATTTATGTAAACAAAATGTATCTATCTGAAGTTCGGATGCGTCTGCAAAAATCTCCAGGAACTTTAAAGCCCTGTGTAACCCTTCCAATGCTGGTCTAGTAAGAAAAAAAATGCTGGTTGCATATAATATACTGTAAATAATGTTTTAGAGCAAAGTTGAAATGCAGGGTTATATTCCGCTTTAAGTATAGAAAGCCTAACAAAAGCCTCTAAATGTGCTGCCAAGCATCTTTATTGCTCTCTTAGGAGATCAGGGAGAATCCCCATTGGTCTGTTAAGAAACCAATGGGAGCCTTGGTGGCACATTTAAAAATACTTTTCTCGAAGCTTGCTTTGTATTAGTCGGGGATCGATGTGTGTACTCATGTGAGTATTGGGTATTGGTGTGGGATCATTTCCAAGGATGTTTGCACGGGATCATTGATTAAAGGTAAGTATTTGTGGTTAATTTAGAACAATATAGGACCTTTTTTCATTGTTGCATTTTTATTTAACTCTAACCCTTTTTGGAAATGGATAAGGGGTACATTAGTTGTGCTATACCCATTTTAGCTGGGGGGTTGGAATCTGGGGGTACCCCATGAATCCAACCCCCCAGCCTATACTCCCTAAACATGACCAAGTGGGCTCATTCACCACTGGTAATTTGGTAATGCCCTGTTCCAGATCACTGGATGTCATGTTGTGGCTAATGGCTATCTTTTTATCTTGAATGTTTGCACAGCCATACAAAAGTTTAATAGCTTCTTATTAGTTTTTAGGAGAGCTTTTAAAAAATTGAGAACCGAAAATAAGAAAGTTCTAAGGGTTAGTTCACGCTGGGGTGCTTCTGAAGAGCTTTGCAGCTCGTTGCTGATCACGTATGGGATCATTCTCACTGCAGCATTTTTGATTTGCATAAATCACAAACGTGCTGCATGCAGCATTTTGGGGATGATCGGGAGTGACTCTCTGGAACTGGAGTTGCAAATCGAGGCAAAATCGTGAAATTTCTTGCCGTTACTGGGCGATTAAGATTTGCTTTTGCGCTCCAAGTGGGAACCAGCTTTAAGTAGGATTGATACTATATGTTCGGATGTTTATCTCACTATGACACACGTCACCTTAGTTACCCTTTAAGATAGAAAAATTGTACTTGTCTTCATATCTGTCTGAAAACTTTTGGGAGAAGGAAATTATTTACAGATTTGTTCACCTCTTATTCATGTTTATAACACGTTTTTAGTCAAAGTTAAATTTCACTTTAATACTAAAACTTTATACAGGAACTCACTGCCACAGCTTCAGATTTTAATGTACAGTATATATGAGCCTTTCATGAAGCCCTTTGTCTGAATGAGGTTTTTTTTTCAGGACTTTGGGTGGGGGTGGTGAAATTGTGACCCTGACACACTTGGATCACATCCAACTATTGCAGTCACTACACTGACAAACACTTCTTACGAGTGCTCACAGAACATCCTGTTTATCAAAAGTATAAAAAGAAAGTTAGTAAGATTGGTGGGCTTTAAATTAGAGAAATATATATTTCTGTCTAGCGCTCATTGTTAACAATGCTACCATCTTTAATCAGTATACAATAGACCTTCGATATAAAAAGGTGTCAGGTACACAACAGGAGCTATAGGATGACAAGGCTTTGCTGTGAGGCCACCTTTTGACAGAGAGATACTACAGTCCAAGATTGTGAACTGATAGTTAAAGCGCAGGAATGCATTCAGCTGATAAAGATAATGTCTACATGCAGTATATGCAGAGAGGGAGTGTCTGTGCTTACGTCAGGCTTTCAACGAGAGGTTCGCAGCCTTGAACTGTTGTCATAAAATTCACCGTAGCACTCTAGTAAAGTCTTTCCCCATGCAAAGCTCTGCGCTTATTTGAACTATCTTTACCTTTGCTGTCATTATTTTCTTAGCAAATCCGTCATCAGAAATTCTCAATTGCTTCTGCTTTTCTGCTTTTAAGGTAAGCAACATAATAATTTCTAAACAAAAGTACTTTTTGCAGCTGTACTTGGAAAACTACACCAACTAATGCTATGATAGTAAACTGGAGGCACAGCTATGTATTGGTGCCAGACTCTTAATTGAGAAGGTAAAGTTCTCAGCACTATGACCTATGCAGTTCACTCACTTGATGCATTCTGATTTCATAATACTTTGACTTGTTGGCATTCTTTAAATGTGCACCCAGAACTAATTTGCACGGGTACTTAAAGTGACACTGATGCAAAAAAAAAAAAGAACTTTTGATATAATGAAGTGTATGTGTAGTAGGGATAATAAATAGAACATTAGTAGCAAAGAAAATAGTCTCATATTTTTATTTTCAGATATATAGCTTTTTTAAAAATAACATTGCATCATACTGTCATGTTTGCAATTTACAAACCATACACTGTATTTTAACCTATAAGACAGAGCAGAGAAAATGACCCTTTGAACTTCCCTGCAGTAAAACCTTATCTAAATCTGCCTCTTACTGTTTCTTTGATATTTATTTGCTTCAGAAAACAGCACTGTAGCCAAGTTGTGTCTGAGAGCTCAGAGAAGCTCTTTTGCATAGATAGCAGTAGAAGTTTTAACTCTTTCTGCACTGGAAACAATAAGAGACTCATATCTTTGCTAATAACGTTTTATTTCTTAGCTGTATTACACATACAATTCATTATATCATACGTTTTTTTTCACTTAAGGTTTGCTTTAAATGTTTGTCAACCAAGTGATATCATTAGCTTTAATACATAACAATAAAAGATGTTTGTTGTCATGCATTGATCACAGCTACAGACTGAGAGTTAAAAAGTTTGTGAGCTCACCCGTTGCCCGAGCATATGTTGTTCCAGACAGGCTCACACAAGGTAATGTAATTTAAATCCCTATCAGATTTAACATCTGAATTGTAACAGTTCATGCCTAAACAGCAGTTATGAGTGAAAATGCCAACTTCTTTTCACGCTAATTTTCGTGCAAATAATGTTAAATTCGATTTTCAAGCGAAAATACCATCGAAAATAAGTTTTGTTATTTTTTGTGGTTTTCACACTATTCATGGTAAAAATATTGTTTCCCATGTTTTCACGCTTTTCTTGGTAAAATATCTATCTAGCTATTTTTGAGAACATTTTCTCAAAATCGAAAATAGCATTTTCGATGCAAAAATGGTTGACGAAAATTTGCAAGCAACACCACTGAACAGGTACAAGGAACTCTGACATGAATAAAATAATTTTTTCATAGGTGTTACCTAATTACTGTTTATAATTTATATTGTTACACTGTGCAGACCATTTTTATACTAATACTGTACAAGTAAACATGTGACCTCTACAAAAAAAAATCGATCGAAAATGCATGACCATTCAATCCAGTGCAACTCTATGGGCCATCGATCTGCTGCCAGCAGATGATCTACCTAGGTTTTCTATCCAGACCGATTGAGCAAATCGATCAAAATCGGTCAGAAATCGATCAATCAGTCGATCGATCATGCTTCCTGCTGCATCGATTGCTAGCCGATTTGATCAGAGCAGTCGAATTGGCCGTCGATCGATGGCAGAAATTGACCAGTGCATGGGCCCCTTTACATCACTGTGAAAACTCTTCAAAGGGAGAGAGGGGTTCAATTACCTTTAGGCCAAAGTTTCCTTATCTAGTCTGAAATGGGAAGTTTCTGTTAATTGCATTTTGAGATAAGCTTGTTACTGTAGTTAAAAAAAACTGCACTGCACAATTCGGCACACAGACCAGGTTAAAAAAATAGAGTATATATATATATATATATATATAGCCCTATTTTAGGGGGGGAAATATATTTTTGAGGCACTAAGTAATTCTTGATTTCTTGGCATTTTTTTGGGGGGGGGATGGTACAACCCCCTTGAAAAAATTATTAGTCTTAAAATCCGTAAACAAGCCAGAAAAAAGTCGTCTGAGGCGGCCGATAAAGACTGCCTCAGCCAATAATCCGGTGTGTGTACAGTAGCCTCTGACCGCTGCCCTGCAAGCAATCCACCAGGCAAATCAACTTTGCTGAGCGACGGTGGATTCCTTTGTGCCGCCACTTGCTCTGCTTTACCATCCCCCTGCATGACGTCACTCACGTGCTGCTCCGTCTGCTCTCCATATTCCCACATAGCAACAGAACGCACTGTCAGCTGACTTTGCATATGTACAACCTGACCTAGTGATGTCGCTCAAGGGATTGGGTCCTTATCACCAATGAGTGACATCAGTCACAGGTACACGGGCCTTAAGAACTAAGAATAATGTGGATAATCAACTCAGTCAAAGAGAAAAATTTGACTTCTGTATCCCTTTAACCACTTGCCGACCGCACACTCATAACGTGCGTCGGCAAAGTGGCAGCTGCAGGACCAGCGACGCAGTACTGCGTCGCCAGCTGCAGCCTAATTAATCAGGAAGCAGCCGCTCGTACGAGCGGCTGCTTCCTGTCAAATCACGGCGGGGGGCTCCGTGAATAGCCTGCGGGCCGCCGATGGCGGCTCGCAGGCTAGATGTAGACACAAGCGGAAATAATCCGCTTTGTTTACATTTGTACGGCGCTGCTGCGCAGCAGCGCCGTAAGGCAGATCGGCGATCCCCGGCCAATCAGCGGCCGGGGATCGCCGCCATGTGACAGGGGACGTCCTGTCACTGGCTGCACAGGACGGATAGCGTCCTGTGCAGCCCGGATCTCAGGGGGGGGGGAGCAGGTAGGAGAGGGAGGGGGGAATTTCGCCGCAGAGGGGGGCTTTGAGGTGCCCCCCCCCGCCACCCACAGCAGGCAGGAGAGATCAGACCCCCCCAGCACATCATCCCCATAGGGGGGAAAAAAGGGGGGCAATCTGATCTCCCTGCCTGCACCCTGATCTGTGCTGGGGGCTGCAGAGCCCACCCAGCACAGATCACTCAAACCAGCGCTGGTCCTTAAGGGGGGGTAAAGGGTGGGTCCTCAAGTGGTTAATAAAAGTCCTGCCATAGAACCTTGAACACAGTTCAAAGATTTTCCATCGTGTCCTGAGATCCATTGAGCAGATAGAGTACATTGTTTTGTCAGCTACAGGGCTATACTTTGTGTCCTACAAAACCCTATGTCTATATCCTGAGAGCCATTGTGCAGCCTTGTTTTTGACACAAATAATAGCTCTATAGTACTGAGAAATACAGATACCAGCATGTTCTGTAAATCTTCAAGGCTACACTGTGGTTGTTCACAGCTTTCTGTAGAATAATGCTTTCATTGGTAACAGAACATGCTGGGACATTTCAACAAGTGATAAAGGTCTTGTTACTGTCAGACAAGTGTGTGACAATTTTAAGGTCACACCCCCAAAACAAACCCTTTTCCTGGAAAGGTGGAAATCCTACAAAGAGCTGACTGTCGTTTCTCACTCTTTGGGGTGTATTCACTAAACCACGTTAGCAGTGGCTTAACTAAGGAGCTTGGGGCCCCAGTGCAAGTTTTACATGGGGCCCCAAGCACTCTATTGATATGGAGCCCTAAAAAACTTACCAAGGACCGCTGCAGTGTCAGAGAGGTTTATTTAAAAGTTTGTTAAGCACAGGAGGGTTCGCAGCATGAGGGGAGAGCATTGGACACCTACATCAGCAGGGAGGGGGGCCACTCCCCCTCTCTCTCACCTTGGTCTCTCCCCTCAGCGCTCCCCCTCCAGCATTAATAGGTGGCAGCAGCGGCGGACAGGAACACAGGCATACCCCCCCCCCCCCCATGTGTTCCACAGCGGAAGTCCCATCTCTAAGTGCCACACACTACTTCCTGATAAACAGGAAGTAGCGTCAGACGTTTAGAGAGAGGAACCTCTGCCACATGGAAAGCATGGAGGTATGTCTGTGTTCCTGCCTGCCGCTGCCGCCACCTATTAATTCTGGAGGGAGTGCACTGAGGGGGGAGCCTGAGGTAAGGGGGGGAGGGGCACCCCTCCCCACCAATGTAGGTTGCCAATGCACTCCCCTCATGCTGCGACCCCTTCTGCCCCCCAAAATGACCCTGAGTGGGACCCAGAGCCCCCCCTCCCCCGTGGCTGCATAGCTTGCAGCCCATATTGTTATGCAACTGAATACACCCCTTTACAAGCGCAACTACAGCAGTGTTCTGATTCAGACCACTTCCACACCTGAAGTTACTGCAGTGCATCCACTGTCTGTCATCTGCCCACACATATCCACTGGTTTCTTGCAGGCAGTTGCAGGTGTTTAGTACAACAGTGGTGTTGCTCATTCCCCTCCATGAACATTTGAGTGAATGGCAGTCATCCACTAGATCAGAAGATCAGACAAAGTCCTCCAGCACCCAAGGCCGAGACACCAAAGTACGCCCCTCCATCCCTCCCACCCCAGCCGTCACACACTGATTGCAATTAGACTAAGAGGTACCCAAAGGCCCCCAACACTTTAATCTCTAGTTATCTGGCTTGCAGTCTCTGCCATGTATCCCATTTTCTTATTTCTCTCTGCTTCAAACACAATAGGGAAATGATAGCTGAGTGAGTTGTGCACTTCTACACTGCGCCCTGAGGCTGGAGCCTCTCTCGCCTCTGCCTTGGCCCGGCCCTGCACTAGATGTTACATGTAGTTTCCTACTTAAACGTAATTGTAACAGCACCAATGGTCAGTCGATGTGCTTGAATCGCCTTTGGAGTCACAAGTTACAAGTCCATTAACTCCATCAGATTAGCACCATCTATGGTGCTAATCTGATGGAGTTAATGGACATGTAGTTTCCTACTGCAGTGCAAGTTAAGGCTACAGCAGTGACGCAACTACAATTCATGGGTCATAAAACAAGTGTGGCCATCACAATCTTCACACCCATAACAAGTGTAGCCACAAAAACTCCTGATCTGAGGTATAGTCCCCTGTATCTGAGGAAGAGAAGGTGAGAAGTTGGGCCCCCTGCAGCTCTGGGCCCCCCTGTAAATGCAGGTACTGCTCCCCTATAGTTACACCCCGGGGCTACAGATTTCCACTGTAGCTGATTTGCAATGTGTCGCCTCACTGAATTCAGATGCGGAATTACAGCCTATTGAAATCAATGGGCTGCTTCTGAATCGTATGCAGGGAAAACGTTTTCCATACATTGCATCCCAATTCCCATAGCTCTGCATAGCTAGAGTGAATTGGATGCAAATTCAGCACGGGTGCTGCATCCAATCCATAAATGGGTGCAGAACTCTAGTGGAATCCCAGCCTCACTGCACCATGTGCTAACTTCTGAAATGCCTGTGGTTTCAAGATGTACTATTCACATCTATTACATAGCAAACAGGTGGCACTTATTGCCCAGCAAATGAATGGTTTAACCAAAAAGTAAGTGTAAAGTTTAAATGTCCATGTGAAAGAGGCTTTATTGCAGCCAGGTGAAAAGCTTCACCTCCTTAACAATCTTTATTGTTTCATTCTTCACTTGGCTGTATATGATCTGGTTATAAGCCACTGTCATTCCCAGAGACACTAACAGAGAGCAGCCCAGTAAAGACAGAAACTGTTTGATGAGTTAACCATAAACCTTTGTACAAAAAAGTAGCACTTGCTCTGCTCTCCCTGTCCTCTTTGGCTTCTTTTCTCTTTTGCGGGTGTTACACACATACAGAGGATTTGTCTGAAAACATTACTGCACAGCTCTGCAAGGTGGGTAAAGGGACATCTAAATATAAAAGGGCACAGAGGACATATTGCATTTTTGCTGGGGACACGTATGATGAACTACCTATTTACCAGATCACACATTATGGATTGTATATCTATTTGGGAGCACTTGTGACTACGTATTTGATCAGCATAAATTTTGGTTTTGTTTCTTGATTACTTGTTTACTGTAATCAATTCATATGTTGGGTATGCATCAACATATTAACCACTTTCCCCCCGCCCGTACGAATTTCTCCGTCCCTTTTTCCATCCTTTAACCCCCAGGGACGGAGAAATCCGTACTTTGCGCACTCCCGCCGCTGTCCGCGCTCCCGCTCGTAAACACGCCGCCCGCCGCTAGTAAACACGCCGCGCCCGCTCGCCCGGAGATCAATGAACGGGAAAATCCATTCCCGTTCGTTGATCTAAGCCCTGCAATGATCCGCTGCTCTCCGATGGGCAGCGCGATCATTGTGATCTTACCCAGCCTCCAAGTACTTCCTCCAAGCTTCCGGAAGGACGCTTGGAGGTCGCATTAAAACAAAAAGTTACTGTGGCCATCTTGTGGCCAAATAGCAAACTACACCCTACACATTTTTTCACATACAAATAAATTACTTTTACACAAAAAAATAACTCATTACCTCCCACACTTTTTGTAATTAAAAAAAAAATAAAAAAAATGTACAATAAAAAAAATACATAGTTACCTTAGGGACTGAACTTTTTAAATATGTATGTCAGGAGGGTACAACACTGTTACTTTATAAACTATGGGCTTGTAATTAGGGATGGACGCAAAACTGAAAAAAATGCACCTTTATTTCCAAATAAAATATTGGCGCCAAACATTGTGATAGGGACAATTTTATAACAGTTTTATAACCGGGACAAAAGGGCAAATACATTTCATGGGTTTTAATTACAGTAGCATGCATTAATTAAAAACTATAATGGCCGAAAACTGAAAAATAATTAATTTTTCCCAGATTTTTCCTATTTTCCCATTAAAACACATTTAGAATAAAATAATTCTTGGCATAATGTCCCACCTAAAGAAAGCCTAATTAGTGGTGGAAAAAACAAGATATAGATCGTTTAATTGTGATAAGTAATGATAAAGTTATAGACGAATGAATGGAAGGAGCGCTGAAAGGTGAAAATTGCTCTGGTGGTCAGGGGGTAAACCCCCTCAGTGGTGAAGTGGTTAATACCAACTCTGATTTGTGCAGACATAAGGGATAGTGACATGCAGAAAGAGGCAGGACCGGATTTACCATAAGGCACTGTAGGCAGGTGCCTACAGATGTCTGATGATGGAAAGGCGGCTCACACCCCTCTCTTAGCGCCTGCCTTCTTCCCTATGCAGAGTCCAGAGCAGAGCATAAATGAGAGTTTACTCATCCAGCTCTTGACATTCCGTTCAGTTTGGGGCACCTCTTATCTATTTAATACTGAGGGTACCTCTGGCTACCTAATGCTAAGGGGTACCATAACCACGCATAAGGGAAGTAAGGGAGAAATGACAGCTGGGCCAGCCAGAACACATGCAATGTGGTTCAGTGGAGTTTGTAACTTCATGGAGGCTGAAGTCTGGGGTGCCAGCACATCTGTGCCTATAGGCTCCTGTGATGTAAATCCAGGCATGGGAAGAGGCCCTACAATCATGGCATCCCTGTTTGCTACCTATAGCTTTCATCTTTAAAGTGATCCAGGGGCTGAAGCTCAGGATCAAAATCAGAGCCATACAGTGGGATGCAAAAGTTTGGGCAACCTTGTTAATTGTCATGATTTTCCTGTATAAATTGTTCGTTGTTACTTTAAAAAATGCCAGTTAAAGGGATACTGTAGGGGGGTCGGGGGGAAATGAGTTGAACTTACCCGGGGCTTCTAATGGTCCCCCGCAGACATCCTGTGCCCGCGCAGCCGCTCACTGATGCTCCGGCCCCGCCTCCGGTTCACTTCTGTAATTTCTGACTTTAAAGTCAGAAAACCCCTGCGCCTGCGTTGCCGTGTCCTCGCTTCCCCTGATGTCACCAGGAGCGTACTGCGCAGGCACAGACCATACTGGGTTTGTGCTATACACTCCTGGTGACATCAGCGGGAACAAAGACATGGCAACGCAGGCGCAGGGGTTTTCTGACTTTAAAGTCGGAAATTCCAGAAGTGAGCCAGAGGCGGGGCCGGAGCATCGGTGAGTGGCTGCGCGGGCACAGGATGTCTGCGGGGGACCATTACAAGCCACGGGTAAGTTCAACTCATTTTCCCCCGACCCCCCTAGAGTATTCCTTTAACCTCCCTGGCGTTCTATTAAAGATCGCCAGGGGGCAGCGCAGCGCAGCGCTATTTTTTATTTTAATTTTTTTCATTCATGTAGCTAGCCTAGCGCTAGCTACATGATGGCCCCCTCCCTTCCGCATCCCTCCCACCCCTCCGATCGCCGCCGGCGCTGTAAGCCATAAGGAAATCCCGTTCTGAAACGGGATTTCCTTTAGGGCTTCCCCTGTCGCCATGGCGACGCACGTCGTGACGTCATCTACGTCAGCAACGTCGTGATGTCACAGGGAGACCCGATCCACCCCTCAGCGCTGCCTGGCACTGATTGGCCAGGCAGCGCACGGGGTCTCGCCTGGGGGGCCCTGCATCGCGGCGGGCGGCGGCGGATCGGCGGCGGGCAGCGGCGATCAGGTGAGACACGCAGCAAGCAAAGTGTTTAAAAAAATATTCAAATCGGCCCAGCGGGGCCTGAGCGGCGACCTCCGGCGGTAAAGGACGTATTAAGTCGTTCATACCGCTAAGGAGGTTAAATATATCATATAGGAGACACACACACACAGTGATATTTGAGAAGTGAAATGAAGTTTATTAGGTTTACAGAAAGTGTGCAATAATTGTTTAAACAAAATTAGGCAAGTGCATAAATTTGGGCACCACAAAAAAGAAATGAAATCAATATTTAATAGATCCTCCTTTTGCAGAAATTACAGCCTCTAAACGCTTCCTGTAGGTTCCAACGAGAGTCTAGATTATGGTTGAAGGTATTTTGGACCATTGCTCTTTACAAAACATCTCTAGTTCATTCAGGTTTGATGGCTTCCGAGCATGGACAGCTCTCTTTAACTCACACCACAGATTTTCAATTATACAGTGGTTTGCAAAAGTATTCAGCCCAATTGAAGTTTTCCACATTTTGTCATATTACTGCCACAAACATGAATCAATTTTATTGGAATTTCACGTGAAAGACCAATACAAAGTGGTGTACACGTGAGAAATGGAACTAAAATCATACATGGTTCCAAACATTTTTTACAAATAAATAAATGCAAAGTGTTGTGTGCGTAATTATTCAGCCCCCTTTGGTCTGAGTGCACTCAGTTGCCCATAGACATTGCCTGATGAGTGCTAATGACTAAATAGAGTGCACCTGTGTGTAATCTAATGTCAGTACAAATACAGCTGCTCAGTGATGGCCTCCGAGGTTGTCTAAGAGAATATTGGAAGCAACAACACCATGAAGTCCAAAGAACACACCAGACAGGTCAGGGATAACGTTATTGAGAAATTTAAAGCAGGCTTAGGCTACAAAAAGAACTCCAAATCCTTGAAGATCCCACGGAGCACTGTTCAAGTGATCATTCAGAAATAGAAGGAGTATGGCACAACTGTAAACCTACCAAGACAAGGCCGTCTACCCAAACTCACAGGCCGAACAAGGAATATCGCTGATCAGAAATGCAGTCAAGAGGCACATGGTGACTCTGGACGAGCTGCAGAGATCTACAGCTCAGGTGGGGGAATGTGTCCATAGGACAACTATTAGTCGTCCACTGCACAAAGTTGGCCATTATGGAACAGTTAACAGAAAAGCATAAGAAGTCCCGTTTGCAGTTTGCCACAAGCCATGTGGGGGACACAGCAAACATGTATGGGAGGTGCTCTGGTTAGATGAGACCAAAATGGAACTTTTTGGCCAAAATGCAAAACGCTGTTTGTGGTGGAAAACTAACACTCCACATCACTCTGTACACACCATTCCAACTGTCAAATATGGTGGTGGCAGCATCATGCTCTGGGGGTGCTTCTCTTCAGCAGGGACAGGGAAGCTGGGCAGAGTTGATGGGAAGATAGATGGAGCCAAATACTGGGCAATCTTGGAAGAAAACCTCTTGGAGTCTGCAAAAGACTTGAGACTGGGGCAGAGGTTCACCTTCCAGCAGGACAGTGACCCTAAACATAAAGCCAGGGCAACAATGGAATGGTTTAAAACAAAACATATCCATGTGTTAGAATGGCCCAGTCAAAGTCCAGATCTAAATCCAATCCAGAATCTGTGGCAAGTTCGGAAAACTGTTGTTCACAAATGCTGTCTATCTAATCTGACTGAGCTGGAGCTGTTTTGCAAAGAAGAATGGGCAAGGATTTCAGTCTCTAGATGTGCTGTCAGCTGTAATTGCAGCAAAAGGTGGTTCTACAAAGTATTGACTCAGGGGGCTGAATAATTACGCACACCCCACTTTGCAGTTATTATTTTTTTTTTTTAATGTTTGGAATCATGTATGATTTTTGTTCCTCTTCTCACATGTTCACCACTTTGTATTGGTCCTTCACGTGGAATTCCAATAAAATTGATGCATGTTTGTGGCAGTAATATTATTAAATGTGGAAAACTTTAATACTTTTGCAAACCACTGTATTCAGGTCTGGGGACTGAGATGGCCATTACAGAACATTGTACTTGTTCCTCTGCAGTCTGCATGAATGCCTTAGTGGATTTTGAGCAGTGTTTAGGGTCGTTGTCTTGTTGAAAGACCTAGCCCCAGCGCAGCTTCAGCTTTTTCACTGATTCCTGGACATTGGTCTCCAGAATCTGCTGATACTGAGTGGAATCCATATGTCCCTAAACTTTGACAAGATTCCCAGTCTATGCACTGGCCACACAACCCCTCAGCATGATGGAACCACCACCATATTTCACTGTAGGTAGCAGGTGTTTTTCTTGGAATGCTGTGTTCTTTTTCCTCCATGCATAACGCCCCTTGTTATTCCCAAATAACTCAATTTTTGTTTCATCAGTCCACAGCACCTTATTCCAAAATGAAGCTGGCTTGTCCAAATGTGCTTTAGCATACCTCAAGCGGCTCTGTTTGCGCTGTGGGCAGCGAAAAGGCTTCCTCTGCATCATTCTTGCATAAAGCATCTCCTTGTGTAAAGTGTGCCAAATGGTTAAACAATGCACAGTGACTCCATGTCACTCCATAGGTCTTTGGTGCTGGTCTGTGGGTTGACTCTGACTGTTCTCAGCATTCAATGCTGTTTATTCAAGATTTTTCTTGGTCTGCCACTTCAAGCCTTACCTTGAACTGAGCCTGTGGTCTTCCATTTCTTTAATATTTTCCCAACTGTAGAAACAGACAGCTGAAATCTATGAGACAGCTTTTTGTATCTTTCCCCTAAACCATGATGGTGAACAATCTTTGTCTTCAGGTCATTTGAGAGTGGTTGCTACTCTGTTGCTACTCTTCAGAGAAAATTAAAAGAGTAGGAAAACTTACAATTGACCCCCTTAAATACTCTTTCTCATAATTGGATTTACCTGTTTATGTAGGTCAGGGGTCACTGAGCTTACAATGCCAATTTGAGTTTCAATAATTAGTTCTACAGTTTTGGAATGCACCTGCCTAATTTTAGTTATACAATTATTGCACACTTTCTGTAACTCCAATAAACTTAATTTCACTTCTCAAATATCACTGTGTGTGTCTCCTTTATGATATATTTAACTGACATTTTTTATCGTAATAACCAACGATTTATACAGGAAAATCATGACAATTAATCTGGTTGCCCAAACTTTCACATCCCACTGTACCTTAAAAGAGGGAAGCCTCAGGATCCTATTAACCTACCTGGCGGTAAGCCCGAGCTGAGCTCGGGCTATGCCGCGCAGGAGGATTTCTGGTGGGGCGATTCGCCCCATTCAAAGTGCTGTGCGCGCAGCCAGTACTTTGCTAGCCGCGCGCACAGCTCGATCGCCGCCGCTCTGCGGCGATCGCCCGCACGCAGCGGCGGAAGAGGGCCCCCCCCCCGCCAGAGCCCTGCGCTGCCCGGACCAATGAGTTCCGGGCAGCGCTATGGGCTGGATCGAGTGCGCATGACGTCAGGACGTCGGCTGACGTCCATGACGTCATGCCGATCGTCGCCATGGCGACAGGAGAAGCCAAACAGGGGAACGCGTTATATACGCGCTCCCCTGTTTGCTATTGATGCCGGCGACAATCGCACTAGAGGGCCACATGCGCCCTCTAGTGGTGTTTCATGTAGCTACCACTCTGGTAGCTTTACATGAAACAAAAAAAATAAATAAAAAAAAAAGCATTTTTGCCCATTTTTAAAAATAAAATAACCGCCAGGGAGGTTAAAGCTTCCCTCGCTGATTTGAAGCCCCCCATGCAGCTCTTCCATCTGAAATGCACTAACCGTGCAAACCGGCCCGCACATGGGCTCCCTCATACTGTGCATGCATGGGCGGGCTAAGTAGGCTATTGCACAGCCCCACTGGAGGAAAAATAGCTGTGTGGCCCCGATATGATTAGTAACTAAGCATTGTCTCTAATGTTTGGGGGGGGGGGGCTTAGCGACGGGGAACATCAGAGCAGAGTGGGAAGCCTCGATAGGATGCTGAGGCTTCCCTCTCTCTAGGTAAGTATCTAATTTTGTACCCAAGCTTTGGCTCCGGTGCTCTTTAACGGTTGCCTTGCAAGGTGGGGTGCCAACAAATTACTCTATCTTCTACCCGTAGCAAAACACTGAAACCAGTGCAGGTGGAAATGGACACTGTTTGCTGATCTATACTAGTTTGCAAATGAATGGTTTGTAGAATGAAGAGGATCTCATGTTATCATCTGACTTTTTAACAATAAAGCACCCAGTCACTGGGTCTTAGACCAATTTCTAAGTGTTATTTGGGAACTACACACCCCGTTAAAAGGTGGGAGTGCAAAATATACTGTACGTGCAAACATCTATTGCCCAATTGACAACAAAATACAGTATTTATAGTTAAATAAATAACGAAGATCCACTCACTCAGGGATGGGTAATTTATTAGCTGTGTTATATTTGATTAATATTATTATTTATTTATAAAGCGCCAACATATTCCGTGGCTCTGTACAATGTAAGAAAACAAACAAGGGATACATAATGATACAGACAATGATATACATCAAATATGAACACTGGTACAAAATACAGACCTGGTGATTACAATAGCAAATTGAACATGATGACTAAAATGTATAAATGTATAACAGAGTGCAAGCAATTAAAATAACATTCCATGACACAAAAGAGTGAGAGCCCTGCCCTTGTGAGCTTACAAGCTAAAGGAATGGGGTGGAAACAAAAGGTGGGGAAAGTATACAGTATATGTACAGGCAGTGCGTGATTTAGTGAGGACTGGAGTAAATGTAGATGCGAGGTTGAAGGGTGCATGGCCTAAGCTAGAGAATATGCTTGTCGGAAAAGGTGGGTTTTGAGGGAGCGTTTAAAGATTTCAAAGTTGGTAGAGTGGTGGATGTGCTGTGGAAGGGCATTCCAGAGGAGGGGTAAGGCATGTGAGAAGTCTTGTACTGGTGAATGTGAGGAGGTAATTGTAGAAGAGGATAAAAGAAGCTCATGTGCAGATCTGAGATTGCGGTTGGGTTGATATCTGGAAACTAGTGAGGAGATGTACAGGGGAGAGAGATTGTGGAGAGCTTTGTAGGTTAGGGTTAAGAGTTAGAACTGGATCCTTTGGTTGATTGGTAGCCAGTGAAGAGCTTGACAGAGAGGAGCAGCAGAAGAAGAGCGAGAGGAGAGATGAATGAGTCGAGCAGCAGAGTTCAGTACAGATTGGATCGGTGCTAGTCGGTTAGTTGGAAGTCCACCAAGCAGTATATTGCAATAGTCCAAACGAGATATAATAAGCGCATGTACTAACATTTTGGTTGTGTCATGAGAGAGAAAAAGACGGCACATTTTGTAAATTTACATTTTTTTTAACAAACTATACAGAACCAAAATAATAATAGTCCAGTAGTTGGATATCAGTGTAACTTTCCCAAATATTTTTGCATGGAACACACTGCATCATTGTTTTATTATTAGACTGGCTGGGTTTTGAATGCTGACTTCCTGTGCTAATGTCAAATAGTGCATGGTTGGCCAAGCTTCTTCCAGGTCCCATTATCACCCATGGGGGATAGTCAGGAAGGAAGGAGCTAGAAAGTTGCACCAGTCATTCTTTTCCTATAAGCACATTGTTAACCCTGGCTGCCTATTTTCTCTCTGCACTTCACAGGAGACGGAGGAAGGGTGGAGTTAAGTTATAACAGTATGCAGAGGAAGAACCTCCCACTCTCCAGACTGCTCTGTACTTTGTGCACAGATTGCTGTGTCATGTGGCTGGCTTCTTCAAAGGAAGTAACTCTGAATTATATATACAAATTGTGTGAGTGATGACGTAGTGCCCTATTCATCCCTGCTAACATTGAAAAATCTTGCTGGGCAAACTAGAGCTGTAAGACTATTGCTATATATTTTTTGTAAATACTATGATTTAACGTTAGTATATGTAATATGTAAGAAATGAATGGCGTGCACACCGTATAGACTTGCTATATGTTCCTTGGCCACCTGGAATTCCTATGAAGAATTAGTGCAACAACAAAAGAATCCAGCACCATCATGAATATTATGATTTTATTGGAACACTACTGTCATATGTACAACATTTCATGTCCTTTTTTAAGTTGTGACAGTCTGTGTTAGACTATTTAATGTAATGTTTAATTTTTTTTCCTCAGGATAATGGCGGCTGGATACGTAGAATATGAGGGTATAAGAGTACCTGGTGAGGGTTACCATACGCTGGAAAGCTTAACATTTGCCACCAAAGAGTTTCAAGTACGTGATGACGATGTTTTCAATGTAACGTTTCCCAAGTCAGGTAAGATCTTGCTCCTTCGCAGTTAAAGAATTATCACATCTAAAAGTATTGACTCAACGCTTGTTACTTAAAGCAGAATATAACCCTGCATTTCAACTTTGCTCTAAAACATTATTTACAGCATATTATATGCAACCAGCAATTTTTTCTTACTAGACCAGCATTGGAAGGGTTACACATAGAGCTTTAAAGTTCCTTGGATAGAAATGCAGACGCATCCAAAGTTTAGATGTATACATTTAAATAAACACAATGTAACAAGCGGTGCATGTTACACACTCTCTGGCTGTCCTCCAGCTCCTGCACAGTCAGAGAAAGTGAGTCACAATCCACACTTGTTACATTGTGTTTACATAAATGTATCCATCTAAACTTCGGATGCCTCTACATTTCTATCCAAGGAACTTTAAAGCTCTGTGTGTAATCCTTCCAATGCTGGTCTAGTAAAAAAAAATGCTGGTTGCATATAATATGCTGTAAATAATGTTTTAGAGCAAAGTTGAAATACAGGGTTATATTCCGCTTTAAAGGATACCAGAGCTGAAAAATAAAACAATAACCAAAAACACTAATAATAATTTTTTGCCTTTTCGCAAAATTGAAAATGCCATATTATATGTGCAAATGCCTTTGGCAATAATTTGCAGGCAACACTAAAAATAATCAAGAACAGTGACAGAAAGCATTTAATGACTGTAAGCAACAGAAACTGGGTGTAAGAAAAAAAAAAGTAAACCAGCCACCAAAAGAATTTCTTTGTATTTACCCCAGTGTCATCTTTGGAGGTAAGTCATATCTTCCTTTTCATATTTTATGTGCTTTTAACAAAGTTTCAGTCATGTTGAGCACCTCTTATCCCCGCATGTGCTTCACACCCTCCATTTGAAATGATTTTGGTCCCCAATAGCCTAGCTTACAGCTGGTACCCACTAACAACTTTTTCTAGAGAGCCACCACACCAGGAACATCTGTGATCATCTGAATGGAGATGATGTCAAATTCTCTGCCTGCTTTGGTTGGTTGCCCTTTCTGCAACCTTTTCTGTGAGTGCTACTCCTTCTTCTACTCTCTTTGTTGTGATGTACTGCACCATTTAGTCTCCTGCTGTCTCTGAGCATTTTTGAAGGTGTTGTGTTACTCCACCCAAGCTAAAATAATGTTTGTCATTAGTTTTGTCAAAATGTGGTCAATATTGTCAACTCTACTGCCTTCCAGAGGTTTTTCTGCCTCTAAATGCCTGCTGGAAAGTATATAACGCTTCAAACAAACTGGGCTTTCCTGCTGTGCACACTGCAAGTTTTCACCAGGGAGTCAACCAGTCCACACCAGATCCACCAAGGGTGCAAGGATACACAATCCTAGAACAAAGATGACCGGGTCTCCACCAGGATTTTTGCAACAACTGCAAATTTATTAAAGCATCACAGCAAAAATGGTGGCACTTGATAAAGGCCTGTCGGCTGAAACGTTATGCATTTTTGCTGTGATGCCTAACCTCCCTGGCGGTAAGCCCGGGAGGTTAGCACGGGCTATGCCGCCGGGAGGCACCGCTCAGGCCCCGCTGGGCCGATTTGCATAATTTTTTTTTTGCTGCACGCAGCTAGCACTTTGCTAGCTGCGTGCAGTGCCCGATCGCCACCGCTACCCGCCGATCCGCCACTAAACGCGTCGCCGCAGCCGCCCCCCCCAGACCCCGTGCGCTGCCTGGCCAATCAGTGCCAGGCAGCGCCGTGGGGTGGATCGGAGTCCCCTTTGACGTCACGACGTCGATGACGTCGGTGACGTCATCCCGCCCCGTCGCCATGGCGACGGGGGAAGCCCTCCAGGAGATCCCGTTCTTTGGACGGGATCTCCTGATCTCTAATCGCCGGCGGCGATCGGAGGGGCTGGGGGGATGCCGCTGAGCAGCGGCTATCATGTAGCGAGACCTCGTCTCGCTACATGAAAAAAAAAAAAAGTTAAAAAAAAAAACGTATTTGCTGCCCCCTGGCGGATTTTGCCAAACCGCCAGGAGGGTTAAATAAATTACCAATTAAATCCAGGTGGAGACCCGGTCAAGGATATAACACTCCTAAGGAATGCAAAACGTTTAAGGCAATTTGTAAGAAGAGGATGTTGAGGGCTCCATGTGCAAAACCTCTCTACAAAGGCAACCTGACCTATTCTGCCCACTCATTTGTAATGTTTTCTTTATTTCACTATAGGAACTACATGGATGCAAGAAATACTATCTCTTATCTACAGCAATGGAGATCCTACAACGATAAAAACAGAGTTTAGCTGGGATCGAGTACCGTGGATTGAACAGCATAGAGGTCGTAGTGATCTGGAGCACAGACCATCTCCACGACTTATCACAACTCACCTCCCTCGGTATTTGATTCCACCATCATTCAACAACACCAAGGCCAAGGTAGGTTGAAAGTATCATTGTTCGGGGTCGCAAGAGAAGAAATGATTATTGCAATAGTCAAACTCTGTTATTAGTTCCAAAGTTCATGCAGGTGTAGAGGAATAAAAATCTAGGAGTGTAGGCATCAAAGATGCCATTATGAAGTCACAATAAACTCATTGTGAGCAACAGTAAAGTCCTCTTCATTGTGCACAGTCTACTTTCCGTAAAAAATGTCATATGATATGATTTTAGAACATCATATTTCATAGGAGAACAGCAATAGTAGACTTCTGACTCTGTTGTGGGGGGAAGGGAGGTCTGGTGGCGAGGGATGCTCATTTATATTCCGTGGAATTGAAATTTCCACATTTCTGATCGGAATTCTGAAATTGGAAATGGAAAACAGAATTCTGCGATAATCCGATTAACCACAAATTGGTAATTTTAGTCCAATCACAGAACTCGGAAGCAATGGTCTAATCAGACACTGCTAAATTTTTCAGCAAAATTTAAATGTTAGACCAATCACAAGACTGATTATGCATTTTTGCAATTTCTGTTTTTCTGATTTCCATGTTTCTGATTTTTCTTTAATTTTTTACATTCTCTGATGCAAAACAATGACTAAATAAATGCTCTTTGAAAATCAGAAATGATAAAAATAAGAAATCGGAAAATCGGAATAATGAAAAATTGGAAATCAGCATTTCCGACCATCTCTACTGGTGGCAAAGCAGGTCATTTTTGCACTCGCAGCCCGCAGCACAGTCTGGGCACCGTTATAGTTATAATGTTATTGCTACGCGACTGGGTAGGTGTTTTATTTTTGCAAAAACTAATAAGAAAATAATATCCACATTTTTACTTATCATTGACAGTGCAGTGCATAATTTAAAGTGAACCTCCGGACTAAAAATCTACTCAGCAGAACTGAAAAGGCTTGGTGTTTCTTTAACAGTTTCACAGCATCAGAACTTTGTTTTGCTTACCAAAGCATAATTTTTAGCTGCATTTTTAGCTAAGCTCCACCCATCAAAGAAAACTGCTCGAGCTTTTTATCTCTGATGCTGTGCAAAGCATGATGGGATATGTTGTTATTCACGTTGCCTAGCAACTGGGAGGGGTGATCAGCACTAGTGTTGGGCGAACATCTAGATGTTCGGGTTCGGGCCGAACAGGCCGAACATGGCCGCGATGTTCGGGTGTTCGACCCGAACTCCGAACATAATGGAAGTCAATGGGGACCCGAACTTTTGTGGTTTGTAAAGCCTCCTTACATGCTACATACCCCAAATTTACAGGGTATGTGCACCTTGGGAGTGGGTACAAGAGGAAAAAAAATTAGCAAAAAGAGCTTATAGTTTTTGAGAAAATCGATTTTAAAGTTTCAAAGGGAAAACTGTCTTTTAAATGCGGGAAATGTCTGTTTTCTTTGCACAGGTAACATGTTTTTTGTCGGCATGCAGTCATAAATGTAATACATATAAGAGGTTCCAGGAAAAAGGACCGGTAACGCTAACCCAGCAGCAGCACACGTGATGGAACAGGAGGAGGCGCAGGAGGAGAAGGCCACGCTTTGTGAGACACAACAACCCAGGCCTTGCATGAGGGCAAGAAGCGTGCGGATAGCATGCTTTGTACCGCCATGCAGTCATAAATGTAATAAAGATAAGTGGTTCAATAAACAGGGACCACGCGGCAACGCTAACCCAGCAGCAGCAGACGTGATGGAACAGGAGCAGGCGCAGGAGGAGAAGGCCACGCTTTGTGAGACACAACAACCCAGGCCTTGCATGAGGGCAAGAAGCGTGCGGATAGCATGCTTTGTACCGCCATGCAGTCATAAATGTAATAAAGATAAGTGGTTCAATAAACAGGGACCACGCGGCAACGCTAACCCAGCAGCAGCAGACGTGATGGAACAGGAGCAGGCGCAGGAGGAGAAGGCCACGCTTTGTGAGACACAACAACCCAGGCCTTGCATGAGGGCAAGAAGCGTGCGGATAGCATGCTTTGTACCGCCATGCAGTCATAAATGTAATAAAGATAAGTGGTTCAATAAACAGGGACCACGCGGCAACGCTAACCCAGCAGCAGCAGACGTGATGGAACAGGAGCAGGCGCAGGAGGAGAAGGCCACGCTTTGTGAGACACAACAACCCAGGCCTTGCATGAGGGCAAGAAGCGTGCGGATAGCATGCTTTGTACCGCCATGCAGTCATAAATGTAATAAAGATAAGTGGTTCAATAAACAGGGACCACGCGGCAACGCTAACCCAGCAGCAGCAGACGTGATGGAACAGGAGCAGGCGCAGGAGGAGAAGGCCACGGTTTTTGAGACACAACAACCTAGGCCTTGCATGAGGACAAAAAGCGTGCGGATATAGCAGCAATGCTTTTTGCCGCCATGCAGTCATAAATGTAATACAGATGAGAGGTTCAATAAACAGGGACCGGAAATGCTACATCATCCCAGATGTTCATTGGTCATGTTACTTGGTTGGGGTCCTGGAGTGTTGCGTAGTCATTTCCAATCCAGGATTGATTCATTTTAATTTGAGTCAGACGGTCTGCATTTTCTGTGGAGAGGCGGATACGCCGATCTGTGACGATGCCTCCGGCAGCACTGAAACAACGTTCCGACATAACGCTGGCTGCCGGGCAAGCCAGCACCTCTATTGCGTACATTGCCAGTTCGTGCCAGGTGTCTAGCTTCGATACCCAATAGTTGAAGGGTGCAGATGGATTGTTCGACACAGCTACGTCATCTGACATGTAGTCCTTGACCATCTTCTCCAGGCGATCGGTGTTGGAGGTGGATCTGCACGCTTGCTGTTCAGTGGGCTGCTGCTGCATGGGTGTCAGAAAATTTTCCCACTCCAAGGACACTGCCGATACCATTCCCTTTTGGGCACTAGCTGCGGCTTGCGTTGTTTGCTGCCCTCCTGGTCGTCCTGGGTTTGCGGAAGTCAGTCTGTCTGCGTACAACTGGCTAGAGGAGGGGGAGGATGTCAATCTCCTCTCTAAAGTCTCCACAAGGGCCTGCTGGTATTCTTCCATTTTGACCTGTCTGACTCTTTCTTCAAGCAGTTTTGGAACATTGTGTTTGTACCGTGGATCCAGAAGGGTATAAACCCAGTAATTGGTGTTGTCCAGAATGCGCACAATGCGTGGGTCACGTTCAATGCAGTCTAGCATGAATTGAGCCATGTGTGCCAGAGTCCTACCAGAATCCTCATCATCCTCTTGTGAGCGTTGTGATAGTTGTTGTGATGCATCATAGTCTTCACCTTCCTCCTGGTCTGCTTCTGCTGACCATTCGCGTTGAATTGTGGAAGTCCAACGTGCACCGCTCTGGCCCTTGTCAGTGGTGGCATGAAATTCCTGCTCCAACTCCAGCTGTTCCTCCTCCTCTTCTTCGTCATAGCTGCTGGGGCCAGCGTTCCCTGAGGCGGATGGCCTGATGTTGGTACCATCACGCTGATCGTTTTCTCCTTCAGATTCCCCCAGTTGCATCATGACAGCTGTTTCCTTGATTTTCAACATTGACCTCTTCAGTAAACACAGCAGTGGTATGGTAATGCTGACTGAAGAGTTGTCACTGCTCACAAGCAACGTGGATTGCTCAAAATTTTGGAGGACTTGGCAGAGGTCCAACATGTTGGCCCAATCGGATCCACAGAAGCTTGGCAGCTGTCCGGATGCGCCTCGGTACTGCGCCGTCATGTACTGGACCACTGCACTCTTCTGCTCACAAAAGCGTGCTAGCATGTGCAGCGTAGAATTCCAGCGCGTAGGGACATCACACAGCAAGCGATGGTGGGGGAGATTGAAGCGCTCCTGCATCTTGGCGAGTGCCCCCGAAGCAGTACTGGAATTTCTACAATGTTTGGCCACTCGACGCACCTTCAACAGAAGATCGGCCACGCCTGGGTATGTCCTCAGGAACCGCTGAACTACTAGGTTCATCACGTGCGCCAGGCAAGGGATGTGTGTCAGCTTAGCCAACCTTAAAGCGCGAATGAGATTACTCCCATTATCACACACAACCATGCCCGGTTTCAAGTCCAGCGGTGCCAGCCACAAATCCGTCTGTTCCTTTATTCCCTTCCAAATTTCCTCCCCTGTGTGCTGCTTATCCCCAAGGCAGATCAGCTTCAGCAACGCTTGCTGACGCATGCCAACAGCTGTGCTGCACTGCTTCCACGATCCTACTGCTGCTGGGTTAGCGTTTCCGGATGAGGTACAGCTTTGAGATGCGTTGGAGGAGAAGGAGTCAGAGAGGTAGGTGCTGCTGTTGTTATCCAGTGGGAGGGACGGCGGTGAAGCTGTTTGCGGCGTGGGCAACACCCGCGCCGTAGCAGGTGAGGAATCGCTGCCAGGCTCCATAAGGTTCACCCAGTGCGCGGTAAGGGAGATGTATCGACCCTGGCCGAACGCACTCGTCCAAGTGTCAGTGGTGAGGTGAACCTTGCAGGCAACGGCATTCTTCAAGCTTCGGGTTATTTTGCTGACCACGTGCTCATGCAACTCAGGCACTGCAGAGCGCACAAAGTGGTAGCGGCTGGGAACCACGTAACGTGGGATGGCCACTGACATCATGCCCTTGAAGCTGTTTGTCTCCACCACTCGATATGGCAGCATTTCGCAGGCCAGAAGCTTGGCTATGCTGGCTGTTACTGCCACGGCCCGGGGGTCATTTGCTGGCAATTTCCTCTTGCGCTCAAACATCTCCGACACAGACAACTGAACCGTAGCGCTGCACACGGAAGGGCTGTTGGTTGTTGTGTTTGATGAACACTGGGAGACCTCAAGAGCACTACTCCGGAAAGTGACAGTGTCAGCGTCGTCTGATGTTTGTGAATGTTGTGAACCACGCAATGGCTGGGCTACTGCTGCTGCTGAGGCGGGTCTGGTGGTGAGTCTGGTGAACCCAAGGGAGGCAGTGTTGCTGGTACCCTGTCCTGCCGCGTTTGCCCACAGAGTGGGATGTTTGGATAGCATGTGGCGGCTCATGCTGGTGGTGGAGAGGTTGTTAATACTTTTCCCCCTGCTCAGGCGAGTCTTGCACACCTTGCAAATCGCCATGGTAACATCCTCAGTGCAGTCTTCAAAGAAAGCCCAGACTTTGGAGCACCTGCCTCCTTGCTGGCGATTTCTGTTTCCTCCTCTTTTGCCTCTCACTCTAACTTCCACGCTTGTGGTGCCTGAAATTGCGCGCCGCCTACCTTGTGGCACAAGGCGAACTCGTGCAGCAGTGGGTTCTTCAACAGACTCATCTGTGCTGCTGCTACGACGGCGATGTTCTCGTTCACAAATAAAATCTGGGTCTCTGTCCACATTGTCCATACCCTCCTCTTCCATCTCCTCAAACTCGTCATATGTCATTGTGGGGGGCCGCCGCCGTGGAGTAGAGCTCCCCAGAACAACCTCTGCGCAGCTCACTCCAACGTCGTCTTCCAGATCTTGTCGGCCGACCTCCTGCAATTGCAACCCCTCCTGCCCAACTTGCTCTGGGATTTGGGTTTCCGAGTCCTCCTCGGACTCGCCTTGTATTTCAGTGCGCGGTGCATTTCCCACAGTTAATGGTTGTGAATCCGGGCACAACATTTCTGGCTGTTCCTCCATTGACCTTTCATAGGTGGAAGTTTGTTGGGCTGGGAATAGCTCCTGCGAATACCCCATTGTGTCCTGAGGTAATTCATAGGACTGGTTATCTGGCAGTTGTGTGCGTGGTGTCGCTGCCGGTTGTGTCAGCTTTGTGCCCACTGGCTCCTTGTAACTGGCTGAGGACTCGGACCTCGTGCGTGATGTGCTGGTGCTGCTTAACCCACTGCTGGACGCTTGAGAGGTCATCCAAGTAATTATCTGGTCCTGTTCTTTTGGATTTGTGAGGGTTGTTGTCCTGGACAACATGGGCGGTATTGAGTGGGTTTTCTTGGGTGCTCCCCTGTGGCCTGTACGTGAACCGTCAGGGGAAACACCTCTTCCCTTGCCCCTTCCTCTTTCACCGGATTTCTTCCTCATTTCACTTATCCTTACAGTACACGCTGACTGGCAGCAGTACAGTGGCAGTACAGAAATGCTATACAGTACCACTATTCCCAGCAGCGACACAGAGCACAATGCTATACAGTGGCGGGTGAGCGGTGTACTACTGTTCCCAGGCCCAGCAGACACAGAGTGGAAGTAAACACAATGCTATATAGTCTGGCTGAGCGGTGTACACAGAGTGGCAGTACACACAATGCTATATAGTCTGGCTAAGCCGTGTACACAGAGTGTCAGAAAACACAATGCTATATATAGCGTGGCTGAGCGAGGTGCACAGTGGCAGTACACACAATGCTATATTAGTCAGGCTAAGCCGTGTACACAGAGTGTCAGAAAGCACAATGCTATATATAGCGTGGCTGAGCGAGGTGCACAGTGGCAGTACACACAATGCTTTATAGTCAGGCTGAGCCGTGTACACAGAGTGTCAGTAAACAATGGTATATAGTCTGGCTGAGCGGTGTACACAGAGTGTCAGTAAACAACGGTATATAGTCTGGCTGAGCGGTGTACACAGAGTGGCAGTAAACACAATGCTATATATAGCGTGGCTGAGCGAGGTGCACAGTGGCATTACACACAATGCTATATTAGTCAGGCTAAGCCGTGTACACAGAGTGTCAGAAAACACAATGCTATATATAGCGTGGCTGAGCGAGGTGCACAGTGGCAGTACACACAATGCTATATAGTCAGGCTAAGCCGTGTACACAGAGTGTCAGAAAACACAATGCTATATATAGCGTGGCTGAGCGAGGTGCACAGTGGCAGTACACACAATGCTATATTAGTCAGGCTAAGCCGTGTACACAGAGTGTCAGAAAACACAATGCTATATATATAGCGTGGCTGAGCGAGGTGCACAGTGGCAGTACACACAATGCTATATATAGCGTGGCTGAGCGAGGTGCACAGTGGCAGTACACACAATGCTATATATAGCGTGGCTGAGCGAGGTGCACAGTGGCAGTACACACAATGCTATATATAGCGTGGCTGAGCGAGGTGCACAGTGGCAGTACACACAATGCTATATTAGTCAGGCTAAGCCGTGTACACAGAGTGTCAGAAAACACAATGCTATATATATAGCGTGGCTGAGCGAGGTGCACAGTGGCAGTACACACAATGCTATATATAGCGTGGCTGAGCGAGGTGCACAGTGGCAGTACACACAATGCTATATATAGCGTGGCTGAGCGAGGTGCACAGTGGCAGTACACACAATGCAATATTAGTCAGGCTAAGCCGTGTACACAGAGTGTCAGAAAACACAATGCTATATATATAGCGTGGCTGAGCGAGGTGCACAGTGGCAGTACACACAATGCTATATATAGCGTGGCTGAGCGAGGTGCACAGTGGCAGTACACACAATGCTATATATAGCGTGGCTGAGCGAGGTGCACAGTGGCAGTACACACAATGCTATATATAGCGTGGCTGAGCGAGGTGCACAGTGGCAGTACACACAATGCTATATTAGTCAGGCTAAGCCGTGTACACAGAGTGTCAGAAAACACAATGCTATATATATAGCGTGGCTGAGCGAGGTGCACAGTGGCAGTACACACAATGCTATATATAGCGTGGCTGAGCGAGGTGCACAGTGGCAGTACACACAATGCTATATATAGCGTGGCTGAGCGAGGTGCACAGTGGCAGTACACACAATGCTATATTAGTCAGGCTAAGCCGTGTACACAGAGTGTCAGAAAACACAATGCTATATATATAGCGTGGCTGAGCGAGGTACACAGTGGCAGTAAACAATGCTATATATAGTGTGGCTGAGCGAGCGGTGTACTACTGTTCCCAGCAGCGACACACAATGACTGGGGGGGACCCTGGCTAGCGTGGCTGGAGAGCGAACTACCCTGCCTGCCTACCCAAAGCTAAACCCACAGACAAATGACGGAGATATGACGTGGTTCGGGTATTTATTTACCCGAACCACGTGACCGTTCGGCCAATCAGAGCGCGTTCGGGCCCGAACCACGTGACCCGTTCGGCCAATCACAGCGCTAGCCGAACGTTCGGGGAACGTTCGGCCATGCGCTCTTAGTTCGGCCATGTGGCCGAACGGTTTGGCCGAGCACCGTCAGGTGTTCGGCCGAACTCGAACATCACCCGAACAGGGTGATGTTCTGCAGAACCCGAACAGTGGCGAACACTGTTCGCCCAACACTAATCAGCACACAGGACAGTTGGAACTGTGTCTCATGCTCCCTGTCACCTCCTTTCAACCAAAAAGATGGCTGCCCTTATGAAATCAAACATTTGCGTGTTCTTTTAAAACAGGGTTAGTAAGAGATTATATTACCTATCTATTTTAATTAACATAACTAATGTAGCCTAATGACAGTATGTTTGTTTAGGCTGAAGTTCCTCTTTAACATCCACAGAGTATATGATGCAACAAATTTGTTAACAGTGAAGCAGGTGGAAACAAGTAATCAGTAGATTAACCTCTTGCCGACCACCTAATGCAGATTGGCTGTGGCAGAGAGGCTCTGTTGTTTCTTCACGCTACCATATGGTGTCATCTCGCGAGGAGTGGGATTTGATGGGAGCTCGCACGAGCGTGAGCTCGCGTCACTGTAAATAGAGAACCCCAGCGATCAGTTTTCCAGCTGGTCCTCAAGTGGTTAACCACTTAAGGACCAGGGGATTTTCTTCTGATCGGTGCAGCGTGGACTCTCCAGCCCGCAGCAGCGATCAGGAAATAGCCAGGGCGATCAGACTTCCCCCCTTTTTTCCCCCTTTTTTCCCACTAGGGGGATGTCCTGCTGGGGGGGTCTGATCGCCGCCGGCTACCCGCACTTTCCAGGGGGGGCTCTTCAAAGCCCCCCTCCGCAGCGCTTTCCGCCCTCCCGGCTTTCCCTCCCTCTCCCTTACCCTCTGAGTGGCACAGGACGGAAATCCTGCCTATCGGCGTTAGGCAGTCGTTAAGTGGTTAAGGGCCCGTTCACACTATGTTCGTTACATGCAGAATAATTCTGCATACCAATTCACTGCCCATTCAATTCTAGGGGCTGTTCACACTTGTACTACACTGTGTTGTAATGGATCCCATTCTTCTTGCTGCATGCAGGCTTTGAATTAAAGTCTATGTCCAGTCTCTATTGCAGTTCAGACTCATGATAACATGTGTGAATCCAGGCTTAAACGTACCTTAATGGAGGCCAAGCTATCTAAGGTAAGCACAGATATATGTCCATTCTGGACCCACAAATACCTCTGTCCCTTGCCCATCCCTTTCCTCTCTCTTGGTTTTCATAATCACTCCTTGAAAACTTTGACTTTTGGCTAAAGTCAAATTTCCAGATAGGAAGAGCTTTCTACAATGTTTCCTCCTATCACACTCCCATGCCCTCTTCTGCCCCACCCATATGTGGACTCGGGGGAAGAGGAGGGGATGGGAGAGTAATAGGAGGAAACATTGCAACAAGCCAGCCAGTCAAAGTCAAGTTTTTCAAGAAGTGATTACGGGGACTGGGAGGAACTAGCAGAGAAATGGGCAGTGCACAGAGGTATGTGGATCCTGCATGAACATACCTCTGTGCTAAACTTAAAGGGAACTTTAACTGAATGGGGGGTAAAGAGTTATAATTATCTGGGGCTATTACCAGCCCCCTGCAGCAGTCCTGTGCCCTCGGAGCCGCTCTGGAATCCTCCGGTCCCCCACTGTCACTTAGTTTCATTTTTGACGACTCACCAGTCGGTCGGCCGCCATGCGTATTATTGGACGCATTCCCTACTGCAATTAGCGCTGTTGCGCACCGCAACGCGTACAAAAATACGCGTTGCCACATATCTACGTGGGCGAAATGCGGCAACGCGTATTTTTGTATGCTTTGCGGTCCGCAACAGCGCTAATTGCAGTAGGGAATGCGTCCAATAATACGTATGGCGGCCGGCCGACTGGTGAGTCATCAAAAACGAAACTAAGTAACAATGGGGGACCGGAGGATTCCAGAGCGGCTCCGAGGGCACAGGACTGCTGCAGGGGGCTGGTAATAGCCCCAGGTAAGTGAAACTCTTTACCCCCCATTCAGTTAAGGTTCCCTTTAACAATTCAGGTATTCTATAACCAGTTCGGCCTATCTGGACGAGCTTCCTCGTCCAGATAGGCACTGCTGCTCTGGTCGCATGGTGCGCGCGATCCCGTCGCCCGCCGCTAGCCCCCCGATCAGTGAATGGGAATATAATTCCCATTCACCGATCTAACTTCCCCGCAGAAATACCGACGCTTTCTATCCAGAGAGCGCGTTATTTCTGCCCCCAGGAAACTTCTCCCCTGCTTTTAAGTTCCTGGATGCGAGATCGTTCGCATCCAGGACTTTTTTTTACTGTGGCCATCTTGTGGCCAAATAGTAAACTGCACCCACATACATTTTAAATTAACCAATATTATTATTTTACATTTAAAATAAGGAGTTTCCCTTCCACACCAAAAATTACCCACATACATTTTTTATTTAAAAAAAAAATAAAAAAAAAAATACAATAAAAACAAAAAACAAAAACAACATAAATAGTTACCCAAGGGTCTGAACTTTTTAAATATGCATGTCAAGAGAGTATGTTATTATATTATTTAAAATTATAAGCTTATAAATACTGATGGACGCAAATTGAAAAAATGCACCTTTATTTCTAAATGAATAAATTGTGATAGGGACATCGTTTAAATGGTGTAATAACCGGGACAGATGGGCAAATAAAATACATGAGTTTTAATTACGGTAGCATATATTAATTTCAAACTATAATGACCAAAAACTGAGAAATAATGATTTTTTTTTATTTCTTTCTTAATCTTTCTGTTAAAATGCATGCAGAAAAAAATAATTCTTAGCAAAATGTACTACCCAAAGAAAGCCTAATTAGTGGCGGAAAGAACAAGATATAGATCAATTCATTGTGATAAGTAGCAATAAAGTTATAGGCGAATGAATGGGAGGTGAATCTTGCTCGGATGCATGAGATTTTCGGCACTGCGGTGCTGAACCGGTTAAAAATTCAGATTCAGTTAAGTGCTGAATGTAAAAGATCATTAGTTCTCTGTGTTTGAGCTGAATGAATCAGATGTTACATCACACTGACATGGTTGTTGTATACACTTTCAGATTAAAATGTACTTTAACAGAATTTATCTTAAATGGTAACGTTTTACATATCAGGGGCCACATGCAATTCGAGGAGATAAGAAGCTGAAAACATGCGAGCTTCTTATCTCCTCACATTGCTCAGGATTTACCGGCAAATTCAATTGCCAGTTTCACCTGAGCGATGTCCTTGCGTAAAGGAGCATAACTCAGGCGAATAGTAGGTATTCGCTGAGCGATGCTCCTGTGTGGCCAGCGATGTGGAGCCAGGCATTTTTGCCGTGGAGCTGTCCTTCAGAACCACAACACTGCTGCCTCGCTCCCCGGAAGATGTGCGCGCATCGTCGCAAGGCTCTTACCCGCCGCCCGTCGCCTCCTGCCGATCGTCGCTACCACGGGACCTTCAGAAGATACATACCTGCATCGTTCCGTCTCGCCGCATGTCCCACACCGCTCCTCCGCTCATCTCTGTGACTGTCATTGTTCTCGGAGCCCGGCAAAGCATCTTTGAGTCTCCCGCCGGGGCTCCCCATTCCTCCACTAGGTGGCCCAATGAGAATCATTGTGATTCTCATTGGTCCAATTAGAGACATGCGGCGAGACGGAAACGACGGAGGTATGTTTTTTTGATACATTTTAAATAGGTAAGGAGTCAAAACTGACTCCTTTACCTATTTAAATCACTGGCATCTGGGGTTTCCTTCGTAAAGGAGGCTCCCAGATGCCAGAAACAGCCCGCTGACAGCAGCGATAGGTCTTTGAGCCTGCTCAGAGCAGGTGAAAAGTTAGCACCTATGTTTGGCGGGAAGCATCGCTTCCTGGGTTGTGCAAAATGCAATTGCATAGGGGGAAAGGAACTTGCTGGGCGATTATATCGCCCAAGCGAGTTCTTTTCCGCCCTGGGGGGTGTTAAATACAATTGCATTAGGCGACCTTGCTGACGCCTAATTTAAGAACTCGCCAGCACTTAGCACTGGCGAGTTTGGTAATTGCATAGGGCCCCAGATGTGCAAACAATTTAGTATTCTTTTGATCATATTTAAATATTAATTCAAATGTTTATTCAAAGTTTTAATTTAGCAATCTGGCTTTGCACCATAGGTTATCTACACAATACGAAACCCTAAAGATGTGTGTGTTTCCCTCTACCACTTTTCCTTGATGGCGTCATTCTTGGAAAAACATGAAGAGTTCCAGGATTTTATTCCACTGTTTTTAAGCAACAAGAGTGAGAACTTTGTCTTAAACCTTCAAGTTGTAACAACTTTTTGAGCTGATATAATTTAGTCTTTATTTTTGTCTTTTTTTATATATTACAGTAGTAGTACATATGTCAACTGGGTTGTTGCAATAATCCTAGAGATGTGAATGTACACAATTGTGTTTATTGATTTGTGTGCAAACTAGGACAAGCTAAAAAATGTCAATAGTTCCTCTGTATACATTTCTAAAGACCTTTCCATGGCAAAAGGAGGAAGTTTTCAGTGCCTCCCCATCCAGGGTTCCCCCTTTTTATGGATCATGTAAGTTGGTATTGAACAGGGGGCAGAGCCCCATGCTGACAGGCTCTGAATTCTTAGGGGGGCAAAGGGTTAAAGATGCTTGCGAGGGAGTGCCTCGTTTTTTAAATATGTATTTAAAAGGATTCTGTCATATTAAATTTTAAATGTTTCACCATTTGACTTGGGGAAAACCTATGGTAGATTAACGCATGGCAATAATAATGAACTAAAAAATGCTGCAATCCCACCCCTGTAAGGTTGCAAATGTGGTTTTCTACCAAAATTTTAAAAATCAATTTCAGGGGAAATGTTTTTGATGCTATTACAAAAGAGCTTTATCTCCGTAGCAAATTAGGAAATGATGGTTTCCTTTATGTTCAGCACTCAATGAACGGCAGTGGCACAACCCAAAATCCAGAATAGTCTGCTAGCAAGTAGGCTGACCATAGGCATCTTTGTACAGGTCCTTGCCAGGGAGTGCTTTTGAAAGAATGCAGAAATGACTGAAAATCCGCATACATATTGTATGACCGGCGGTGAGTTGGGCGCAGGGCAAGCCAAATGATGGCTCTCCCTGCTGCCACTAAACTCCCCGAAGATGTTAAATACTATTCCACCTCCGAGTAGTAGCAACTCGAAGGGAGGTGTAACACGGGGTCTGGTGATCGCTGGATGCCCGAATTACTCTTGCACAGGGCACACAGCATAGCATTATTGCTATGAGTGCGCCAAGCTTCACCATTCACCGAAATTACCTGTTTCAGAAAATCCCCCATGAGGTGGTGCACTGGTTCATTGGCAGATGTATCAGAGGCATCAGCTTAATAATACCAATTTAAAGAGGAACTGTAGTGAAATTAACATAATGAATAAAATTGCTTATTTTTTACTTATTGGAAAATCATTTCTCTACCTGATTTACATTCTGAAATGTATCACTGGTGGTGACATCATTAGTTCTGACTGGTAATCTGTATAGAATGTTCATTTACTGAGAGTTTTATGGACAAAGGGAGATATTGCTTTCTTGGCAGTTGGAAAAATTATTTCCCACAATGGCTATCATTCATAAAGGACCAGTCGGTAGTGCGGGAAAACACCGTTCTTCTCCGCAATCGGCACTTAAGACTTCTGGGTGGTCATTCATAAAGAAGTTGCCTGTTGCAATACAAGTGCGGAGGTTTTCTGGAGGAAGCTGGCGGTAGCGTGGCGGAAGACATGCGGAAACATAAAAGCTGCCCGATTCCCTCCGTGCGCTCCTCTGTCTGATGCTGCTTGGGAGGTCCGTCCCATTCATTTACAAGTAATCCGCCCGCCTATCGCTACTGTCGAGCAAGCGGTATTTTCCTTCCGCATACTGCTTGCTCTAATCTTTATGAATGGACGTGTTTGTTACTTTTTCTAGATTAATCTAGAAAAACTCCGCACAAGGCGGAAATGTATCGCTCTTCACGGGAATGTCAGCTTTTCATGCGGAAAGAGCCTTTATGAATTGGGATTTTGCTGAGTGTTCGGTAAAGTCACCGGTATTAAGCATTTCCGCATGGCGGAAATGTTTTATGAATGATAGCCAATGTAGCAAGGTGCACAGACAGCAAACTGTCAGGACCATGGTCATGACATCACACTGTGGGAGGGGTTTCACCACAATATCAACCATAAAGGCTCGCCTGATGGCCTGTGAGAAAAAGTAAAGATTTCCTAATGGAAAGGGAGTATCAGCTACTGATTGGAATGAAGGTACAACTACTTAGAGTAAAATAAATTTAGAGTGTAAACAGTACAAATGTGTATGCATTTTAAAGGACAACTGAAGTGAGAGTGATATGAAGGATTCCATATGTATTTCATTTTAAGCAATACCAGTTGCCTGGCTATCTTGCTGATCCTCTGCCTCTAATACTTTTAGCCACAGGCCCTTAACAAGCATGCAGCAGAACAGGTTTTTTTCTCTGACATCATTGTCAGATCTGACCATGACAAGATTAGATGCATACTTTTTCCTGTTATGCAGGCACTACTGCAGCCAAATAATAAGCAGGACTGCCAGGTAACTGGTATTGTTTAAAAGGAAAAACATATGGCATCATCCATATTTGTCTCACTTCAGTTGTCCTTTAAAGTGGATCCGAGATAAACTTTTACTCATTGCATAATTGTGTTCCTTTCATATGGTTTATATTCCGCAAGCCAAATACTTTTTTTGTTTTGTTTTAATACTCTAATTCCCTATAAACTAAACAAGCCTCACCCACAGCTTCTTTTTGTGCCTTGGCACTGTAGCAAGGGCTTATGGGAGCTCAGTCTGGGCAGGAGGAGGAGGAGGTTACTATCCATTGATTTCAGAGGCAGAGGGAAAGAGGGAGGGGGAGAGGGGACTACATTTACACACAGGCATGCTGATAGCATCTCCAGCCCTCAGCCTGTGACAATGTGACAAACAGAACATGGCTCCCGTCATTGTATCACAGGAATAAATAATCATAAACTTTTGAAGCTGTTTGCAGCTAGATAATATGCTGTGTAAACTATCTAAACTTTAGATAAGATATATAGACAAGTTACTTGTTATAGTTCGTTTTTCATCTCGGATCCGATTTTAAATTATTATTTTTTCTTTTTTTGTCTTAGTGGTCTTATAAGTAAATGGGACTGGCTGTCACAAGGGACAGGTTGTGGACAAATTGGACCCTCTATTAGTTTCAGGCCCCTAACCTATGCCTCTACATACTTGACATAATATCATGTTATAGCAAGAATCTTGTGTGACGAGGTCATTGTGCTAAAGGAAATTATAGAATGCATGATAATAATGCTGAATTTGATTTTGTTTTTTAGTTTTGTTCGGTAGCTGGTTTGACCATGTTAAAGGATGGTTGACAATGAAAGACCAACCAAACTTCCTGCTTTTATCTTATGACAACATGGTAAAGGTAGGTCCTATCTAAAGCAAATCCTATCTTAAACTCATGACATTACCTACTATTCTGCTACTTGAAATATTAAAGGGTACCTTTAACCTTAAAAAAGTTAGATACTTACCTCAGTAGGGGGAAGCCTCTGGATGGTCTAAAGGCTTCTCTGGTCTACCTATGCCCCACCAGCACTAGGACCCTCTAAACCAGGGGTCTCAAACTCGCGGCCCGCAGGCCATTTGCGGCCCTCGATACAATATTTTGTGGCCCTCGCCGGCAAAAGCTTACTTATAGTTCGCTTCAGTGCTCCCAAGTAATCCGCCGCATCCCCACCAATAAACGAGGGCTGCAGAGCCCCCAAATCGCCCGGGGGGCAATCCGCCGGCATTTCCTGGAAGGGGCAGAGCTTCAGCTCTGCCCCTCCTGATGTCAATCGTCTCTGCCCGCCCCTCTCTGTGAAGAAAGAGTAAGAGGGGCGGGCAGAGGCGGCGACCCGCCGTGATTGACGTCAGAAGGAGCAGAGCTGAAGCTGAAAGCTCTGTCCCTTCCAGGAAATGCCGGCGAATTTCCCACGGGCAATTTGGAGGCTCTGCAGCCCTCGTTTTGCGGCGGGGACGCGGCGGATTACTTGTAATGGGAGCACTGAAGCGTACTATAGGGTAAAAAAGGCAAAATAGTTTGCTTCAGTGTGAATTTGATTTTGAAATAAAAATCAATGCAAGGGACGGGGGATGGGCATGGGAGCTGCTGATTGATTGATTCCCTTATGCAGCCCAGCCTCATCCTGACTTTGCCTCCTGCAGCCCCCAGGTAAATTGAGTTTGAGACCCCTGCTCTAAACTATCTTTGATATTAAGGTTGAAGATTCCTTTTGCCCGCGCTCAGCTCTGTGTACGAATGTGATACAGGCAAAAAATATGGCCCTCTTCTGCATAGTAACACACTAGTTGCTCATGCACAGTTTCTTTCTCCTTGCACAAGCCATTTTGTGCTACTGAGCAGGTACAAGCCCATTGGCACCTGTGCATTGAGGCCTTGCTTGTACACAGAGGAAGGCAAGTCCACAAAGAGGGTCCAAGCAAGCAGGAGTCGGGGAGGATTGGATAAGCTTCCCCCTAATGATGGAAATAAGTAACTTTTTTTTTCAATCCTTACTTCAATACATGAGCATGTTCCACAGCTGTTTTGCCATCTTGTTTTTGCGCTATGCATAGCAGCTTGCAAAATCCTGTGTATTCTCTTTGCTTGCCTAGTGACCACAGTTTGATGTCTAGATTATTTGCTGGTCCCAGAAAAGGTATTTCTTATTATCAGCTCAGTGTTTTTAAAAAAGGAGATACAAGAGGAAGAGGGTGCCAGACTCCTCAGCACAACTTTATATAAGAAAACATAATCCAGAATGCCAGGCACCCAAAACTTCTAGGCTCCCAAATATGCAAGATGCTACCTCGTCTCATGGCCATTGGCACAAACTGCTCAATGTATACTTGACTAGCTGTTTATGCTTCTATTTTAGCAACTACAAATGTTGGAGTGTTAAGGGTCCTTTCACACTAGGAGCTGTTCCTTCAGTTTTGACAGAACGCACCTAGCATGCAGTAAAAAAGGTAACATGAAAGTCTATTGACTTTGATGTTACCCTTCACATTAGACAAAGCGTTCCAGAGCGTGACTGTGTAACTCCTGTGAGAGCTTTTAATTGTACGATGCAAGCGGTTTCCTGCCAGGTGAATTAAAACTAGCGCTGCTGTTCGGCATTGAACCACAACATCCCATTGTCATGCCATGCGTCATAATGCTTGCACAAATCTGGTTTGTGCACACATTCGCTATTGGGAAAGGGCCCTAAGGGGTTGTGGTGTGTCTTGATTAGTGTTGGGCGAACACCTGGATGTTCGGGTTCGGGCCGAACAGGCCGAACATGGGCCAGATGTTCGGCATGTTCGGCCCGAACGCCGAACTCAATGGGAGTCAATGGGACCCCCGAACATGCCCATTTTGGGGGCCCTATGGGGTCGCAGGCATAAGGGGGGAGCATGCCCCGGTCGCGGGGGGGTTCGGAAATTCCCCCCACCCCCTCCGCTAGCGCTCCCCCCTCTGCCCGCTTCTCCATACAAAAAGTTTGAAACAAGTTCAATAGTACCTGGGCTGGTGGCACTGGCTGGCAGTGGAGTGAGGAGGAGGAGGAGTCCGAGTAGCAGAGTGACGTTGAGGCCGGGCAGCGGGCGGTTCAGCGCTAGTACCCTTGTGGTACTTCCGCCCTTTCTCTGACCTCACGTCCTCTGCGTGATGACGCATACGAGGGTACGCGTGATGCGTACCCTCGTATGCAGAGGACGTGAGGTCAGAGAAAGGGCGGAAGTACCACAAGGGTACTAGCGCTGAACCGCCCGCTGCCCGGCCTCAACGTCACTCTGCTACTCGGACTCCTCCTCACTCCACTGCCAGCCAGTGCCACCAGCCCAGGTACTATTGAACTTGTTTCAAACTTTTTGTATGGGGAAGCGGGCAGAGGGGGGAGCGCTAGCGGAGGGGGTGGGGGGAATTTCCGACCCCCCCCGCGATCGGGGCATGCTCCCCCCTTATGCCTGCGACCCCATAGGGGGCATAGGGGGGCAGTATTCGGCCGAACAGGGCCCTGTTCGGCCGAACAGGGGCCCTGTTCGGCCATGTTCGGCCATGCATTCTGCAGTTCGGGCGAACCCCGAACAGTTTGGCCGAACACCACCAGGTGTTCGGCCGAACTCGAACATCACCCGAACAGGGTGATGTTCTGCAGAACCCGAACAGTGGCGAACACTGTTCGCCCAACACTAGTCTTGATAATGTATCTTTTTCATTTTTTTACCAATTTACTTTTTTCTTATTTTTCCACTTAAAAGTAATCACTTGCTTGATTGTTGAACCCCACAGGATCTGAGAGGCAATGTTGTTAAAATTTGCAAATTCCTTGGAAAAGAACTGGATGATGCTGCCATAGATTCTGTAGTAGAACATTCCTCCTTTCAAGCGATGAAAGACAACGTCATGTCTAACTACAGTGTGGTGCCAAATGAAATCTTTGACAAAGCACGTGGATCATTTATCAGAAAAGGTAAAGATAATTGTCTACATGCTCAGAACGCCAAATTACACATTAAATGATTAAGGTTATGCTATAATTGATAACTTGATGCAGAAATCAATGATAGCCTACCACGACCATCATTCTTTAATATTTTCATCAATACCACCAAAAGAGAACAGTACCAGAGTTATACTTTTCCCATCCCCAGACCAACTTTCTTACCGTTCCTCTTCCATGTTTAATCTTATGGTTCCATGTGTATCTGATTGGAAGGCAGTTATGCTCACCACTATACCACCAACACTACATGCTGAAGCCAGCCTAACATGTACCATTGTGATATACCCAAGAGAAAAATTAGCTTGCTTATTTGCCTAATTTGCTAGATGAAAGCAGTGGGACACATGGTGATACTGCTTACAGGCTTCAATTCAAGACTTCAGAAAGATCATGTGCCCCCCTGGATGATGCTGGTGTAACACACACAGCAAAGGACAGCAATTTGAAGTCTGGAAGATTCCAGGGCAAGGGTGGGAAGGATGAAAATATAGGTGGCCATGCAACCATTCCTGCTAACCTAAAGCTTACTTGTGGCTTACAACACATTGGCTTAAGACTTTACCAAAGCCAATGCTCCAATATGGGGAAGCTTCTCTGTTTGCTGTTTTTTTTTTGTGTGTGTGGTGTCACCGTTCACTCATCTCTTCAACTACAAGAAAGGCCCAGGATTAGTCTTATCTACCATAATATCTATGTTACGGCAGGGCCCTTATTACACTTTGTCTTACAGGGCTATGGAAACTGGTTTGCCCTTGCGAAAAAAAGGCGAGGTGCAAAAATGAAATCATGCCTAGCAGAGGATGGTTTCAATCCATTGACCTCTGGGTTATGGGCCCAGCACACTGTGTGTCTTGAGGAGGAAGGAAAAAAGTCTGCTCCAAGAAGTTTAACGCCACTTTAAACAAAACCTGTATATATCAAATTTCTACATATATTTCTATGATCCTTTCATGATGACAAATCCCAGAAAGAAGTAGGCAAAGGAGTGCCCATTTTTCTGTATGGCTAAGCGGACCGTCTCAGTCACTTTTTCCTACAACGAAGTGTCTGCTGTATGGCAGCAGAGTGGCGCAGGGGAAGCGTGCTGAGCCCATAACCCAGAGGTTGATGGATCGAAACCATCCTCTGCTAGGTGTACTTTGTTTTTTACATCTTGCTTTACCACATGGGTCAATCGGTGGGCATAGCCCCTTAAGAGAAAGTGTCATTAGGGCCTTGCTGTAACATAGATAGTAGTGTAGCTATTTCAACTAATGCACCTTTCTCAAACTTGAAGATTGTATACAAATGTAAGCAGAGTGGTGCAGCGGAAGTGTGCTGGGCCCATAACCCAGAGGTTGATGGATCGAAACCATCCTCTGATAGGCATGATTTCATTTTTGCACCTTGCTTTATCACATGGGCAAAACGGTTTCCATAGCCCTGTAAGAGAAAGTGTAATAAGGGCCCTGCCGTAACATAGATATTACGGTAGCTAAAACTACTCCTGGGCTTTCTTGTAGTTGAAGAGATGAGTGAACTGTGACACCACACACACGCAAAAAAAACCAGCAAACAGAGAAGCTTCCCCATATTGGAGCATTGGTTTTGGTAAAGTCTTAAGCCAATGTGTTGTAAGCCACAAGTAAGTTTTAGGTCAGCAGGAATGGTGGCATGGCCACCTATCTTTTCATCCTTCCCACCCTTGCCCTGGAATCTTCCAGACTTCAAATTGCTGTCCTTTGCTGTGTGTGTTACACCAGCATCATCCAGGGGGGCACATGATCTTTCTGAAGTCTTGAATTGAAGCCTGTAAGCAGTATCACCATGTGTCCCATTGCTTTCATCTAGAGAATTAATCAAATAAGCAAGATGATTTTTCTCTTGGGTTAAATTTCAATGTTACATGCTAGGCTGGCTTCAGAATGTAGTGTTGGTGGTATAGTGGTGAGCATAGCTGCCTTCCAAGCAGTTGACCTGGGTTTAATTCCTGGCCAATGCATGTGAGCTTGCTTTTGAGACCCTACAAATCCCTGGAAGACAAGATCAGAGGAGGAGAGAGAGAGAGAGAGAGGTTGGCTATAGAGCCATAGATCCCAAACCTCATGGAGTGCAGTTACACACCAAGTGGAGGAACATCAGCAAAATCCACTGAGGGGTTCTCCCACATGTCTGGAGGTTTGTAGAATCAGAACATTTTTTTGAGGTATTGGGTGAGAGGGAAGTGGAAATCTGAATGTTGGTACAGTTGTTTTATCTTTACTACTAATGACATTTACTGGTAAAAAGTACAGTATGACTGACTTTTATAATTACTTTAGGTGTCTCTGGAGATCACAAGAATTACTTTACGCCTGCTCAAGAAGAAGAGTTTGATAGAATCTACAATGAGAGCATGAAAGATGTTGACCTTAGTACTTTAATATAAAGGAATTTTTGAAATTTGATTTGCAGATTGGACAGTGAAGGAAGCCATCCATGTGAGAAGATTTTTAGACAATTTCACATTGATTAGCTAATGATAGTAATTTTCAAAGCTAGTGTGTTATTGAGTAAACTAACGCTCATCTAGGTTAGATAGCTTTAGCTGACCATTACCATTTCCCAAAATATCTAGCAATTTTGTGATGCTCAATTAAGTTATTAAATTTACTGGGTGATCAACTACAGTGTGGTTGATCAAATGTTTGAATCCAAAGATTAATTCTTTGTCTATCAAAATCATGTTAACAACATCCAATTCCTTTGTGATTGCCCAATATCTTCTATCCTGCTCCATCAATAAATCGGCATGAGTCACTTAGATATTGGTCAGTTATTGATTAGCATACTGGAACACACTTGATTTGCTCTCAATTCTCTCTTGATTTAATAAAATCCTCAGATCGATTGGTCAATCCGGCTGCCAAATCGCTAGATGCATGGTCACCTTAAAGTGGTCTGAAACTCTGACATAACAGTCATTAAAAATGTGTTTTCCTACTTTTTTTACCCATACAGTTACCATATTTGCTTTTGTGTACAAGTAATATTGTCCGTTTACAAACTACAAGTTCCCAAAGTACAGTTTATCTGCTCTGAAAGCTGCCGTTGCATTTTATTCAAGCTGCTTTTCATTATATATAAAAATCTTATAGTGAGCTGTTCTGAACTGTGTGCATGCTTGAAGCTAAGAAAAAGCTTGTTTTCAGTTGTTACACACAATGGAACAACATTGGAATGTAAACAAAAGATAACGTTATCTCCTCTTGGGATGTGGATCTAAGGGCTGGTACACACGGGTGTCTGCCCCGCGTTTACTGCCGGCGTTCGGGACTCGGCATTAAACGCTCCCATTCAAGTGAATGGGAGCATTTGTACTGGGCTTTTACTGGCGTTTGCGTGAACGCGGCGTTCAGATCCCGATTTTCCGTGGAGTTCGAGGCGACCCTAGACGCCACATGTAGCGTCCTGGGACGGTTAACCGCTGCGGCTAATGTCCCCCTGTGAGGGAGTAAAATGCTGACTGCAACTAAATGCCAGGGAAAGCCACTGAAAGCTCAAACGCGATGCTACCGCAATGCAACCGAACGGAACGCCTCCAAAAGTGTGAACCAGCCCTTAAAGAGAAACCTTGACCAAGAATTTAACTTTATCCCAATCAGTAGTTGATACCCCCCTTTTACATGAGAAATATTTTCCTTCTCACAAACAGACCATCAAGGGGCGCTGTATGACTGATATTGTGGTGAAACCCCTCCCACAAGAAACTCTGAGGACCGTGGTACTCCTGGCAGTTTCCTGTCTGTGAACCTTGTTGCATTGTGGGAAATAGCTGTTTACAGCTGTTTCCAACTGCCAAAAAAGCATGCAGCAACTACATCACCTGCCAACAGTAAAAATGACACCATGTAATAAATGTCAGAATGTAAATCAGGGATTTAAAAGATTTTACAATGGGCAAACACTGACTAAATCATTTATACATAATTATTGTAAAAATGAAGCACTTTATTATTACATTATTTTTACTGGAGTTCCTCTTGAAGCTGAAGGAGCTTTCCAGTGCAGAGCAAAGTGGTGTGTTTAACTGTTTGAATTCTGTTCTGCTGCAAATTCATTTTTTTTTGTGATAGTAGGTTTAAAGTTTTAAGGAATCTTTTAGAGCAAAGAAGAAATGCTGAGTTTCAGACCAGTTTAAGTCTTCTAGTCTTGTCTCCTTAATAGACATCTAAAGCAAGCTCTTCAGTGGTCATATCTTACTATCATTACAACCAGTTTGATTTGTAACTCATCACATCAGTAGTAATCACATATAAATTGTTGATAGAGCCAACATTGTCCGTCATTATAGTTTAGTCTGTGTTTTAATATTATTTAAGGATGTAAATACTGGCAGAGGTGGGCTCATAAGGAGAAAAGTTAAGTAAAAAGTTTTGTTTTATTGATTCATTAGTGATGATATAATCAGAATAAATATTGATTTTTTTGCTTTTTTACATTTTTGTGATGTTCAACTTTATTTCTTATAAAATAAATGTACTTTTTTTCACTGAATTTCATGTAACATTATAACATTATTTACCTACTAATGAGATTGATGACAAATACTTAAAAGCATATTGGAATGGTAAATGCAATAGATATTTGTTGTGGACATGATAACACTAGAACTATTCCCACCAACTACCGTAGTTATATTGATCATGAAATAAAAAACATATATACTGTATTTGTAGGAAGGCTTCAACTAACTATACTAGATATGTGTTTCCTAACCCTAAATATAACCTTCCTAACTGTAGTCATAATCCTCCTAACCCTTGGTCCCATAACTCTAACCCTGATATTGAATATTATACTGTATATAACTAGTGACCTAAGCCCATTTAAAAACGTGCTCCAAGTCTGTCACCACCACGCGCGCACGCACCAGCCCACCCGGCCCACCCTCTGGCGTCCTGTCCCAATGGTCGTCCTGTCCCAACGGCTGTCAGTGCAGGACATGCGCAGTAGCACACAAGCACTGACACAGAGACAGGACGCAGGGACACTTGCCTTTTATTAGGTAGTATATTCCAGATTCTCCCATAAATCTTGCTCTAAATTGCCTAGGGAATATCATAGATATTGGCATAAAAAAATTTATAAATGTGTAAATTTGTGAGCACAACTGTAAATGGTAGTTATGAGCAAAAATGTAAATATATTTTTTGCATTTATTTTCACGAAAAGAATGTTAACCACTTCCCGGCCCCTGTACAGTATATCTACACCCCTTTAAACTTTACTTCCCCGCCAGGGGCGTAGATATAGGTACTCCCGCCACCACCGCCGCTGTCCACGCTCCAGCTTGCTCGTGCACGCCCTCTCGCACACACTCCCATCGCCACCCGCTTGTCCAGATATCAATGAATGAGAATTAATTGATCTAAGTCCCCAAAGCAATGATCAGTGGCTTCTATGAGAATCTGCATGATCATTGTAAAAAAAAAAAGGTTTCCCATTCATAGTACACTTCCTGTACAGTAAACGTACATAGTATGTTTACAGGACCATTAAAAAAAATCACTGAGGCCATCTTTTGGCGAAATAGTAAAATTACATCAAAAAGATTTTTTTTTTCATTGAAAGCAATATTTTACATTTAGAATTAACCATTTCCCTCCCACACTCTCTCCAAGGTACCCAAACATTTTTTTTTGCAATAAAAAAAAAATTACAATAAACAAAACATAAATAGTTACCTTAGGGACTAAACCTTTTTAATATGTATGTCAAGAAGGTTTATTACTGTTATTTTTTGTGATAAGTAGTGATAAAGTTATTGGTGAATGACTGAAAGGAGCGCTGAAAGGTGAAGATTGCTCCGGTTACTTAAGGGGTAAAACTCCTCAGTTGTGAAGTGGTTAAATTCTATTTTCGAGTGAAAATTCCATTGAAAATTAGTTTTGTATTTCTCATGCTGTTTGTGAATTTTTACAGTAAAAATATAGATTTTTTTTGCCTTTTCATGGTAAAAATTGTTGCTGTGAAAATATAGCTTTTCTGTGTTGTCACACAGTTCACAATTTTTTCGCTGTAAGAATATTGATTTTTAATACTTTTGCTGTAAAAATATTGATTTTTCACATTTTTGCAATAAACGTTAAAACAAAAAAGACATGTCTATTTTTTCGAGAAAATGTCTTGAAATCAAAAATAGCATTTTCAATGTGAAAATTTGCAAGCAATAAATGGCTTACAGCTAGGAATATCAGACTTGAAGAAGGTCTTGGAAATACTGGTTTATAACAAGTTAAAAACACATATTCAATGCAAATACAGCAGCAGATAAAGCAAATTCTAGAATGCATAAAACAGGAAATAAAATCACGAGATGCTAGTATACTACTCCTATTTAAAACACTTGTAAGGCCGCATCTGGAGTATGGAATACAGTTTTGGGCACCAAACTAAAGGAAGGACATTAACATAATAGAACGGGTACAAAGACAGGCAACTAAATTAATTAGAGGGGTGGAAGGTCTCACTTACCAAGAAAGGTTGGACAAACTGGGTTTATTTTGCTTGTAAAAATGGTGGGGAATGGATGACCTGATTAACACAAGGAAAAATACATCAGAGCCGAGGCCAATACAAAAGCTTGTCAGGTAAGCATTTTGTTCCTACCTTGTTAGGTCTGTACAAAGGACAAGGGGACATGATCGGTGTGTGTGGAGGAAAAAAAGGTTTCGCCATCTACTTAGGAAGGGGTTCTTTACATTAAGGGATGGTTCACACTACAAGATCTTTTTCTAATCCCTTTTGATTCTAAAAGCTCTTGCAACTGCTAAAGTAATGCTAGATGTGTGTTCTTATTTGAGCTATGTGATTTTGTAAAAATCACCCATAGCATTCTATTAGCAACTAGAGATGGCCCGATAATTCCGATTTTCATGCGAACTTGCGAAAAAGTTTGCGAACCTGCAAACATTGCGAACCGCAATAGACTTCAATGGGCAGGCGAACTTGAGAAGCTAAAAACACTGTTTCTGGCCACAAAAGTGATGGAAAAGATGTTTAAAGGGGTCTAACACCTGGAGGGGGGAATGTCGGAGTGGGATACACGCCAAAAGTCCCGGGGAAAATTATGGATTTGATACACAGCAGGGTTATAATTCCTAAATTGGAGGCCTAAAGTGCTTGAAAACATCTTGAGTGTGTATACATGGATCAGCAGGTAGTGTAAGTAGTATACTGCTTCACACTGACAGACCAAACTCACTGTAATGCACCGCAAACAGATGGCCATGCTGGTGCACACGTTGGCGAGAGCACAGGTGATGGCGGCTTTATGTCCTGCTAGCAGCAGCCTTAAAAATTCAGGAATCCACCTGGAGTCCTGGACTCTGTTGGTGGTGGCGGCGAAGGCACTCAAGCGGCCTGCAGGCAGAGATGCTGTGTGGGGACTGACTTAGTCTCGGGGCAGGCAGCAGCTGTGTGGGGACTGACTTAATCCTGGGGCAGGCAGTCACATGGCATGCAAGCAGAGATGCTGTGTGTGGGGACTGACTTAGTCTTCGGGCAGGCAGTAGCCCTCCGGGATCCATGCCTCATTCATTTTGATAAAGGTGAGATACTGAACACTTTTTGACCTAGGCAACTTCTTTTCTCACTGACAATGCCTCCAGCTGTGCTGAAGGTCCTTTCTGACAGCACGCTTGAGGCAGGGCAAGCCAGAAGTTGGGTGGCAAATTGTGACAGCTCTGGCCACAGGTCAAGCCTGCGCATCCAGTAGTCCAGAGGTTCATTGCTAAACTACTCGAAATCATGTCAGCACGACCTCGAACAGACCTGCTGGGTTTTGTCTATATTGGGGGGGGGGGGGTGAAGTGAAAGGTATGCACTGACTTGACTAATACAATGTGCAGTCACAGAGATGCAGTGAAAGGTACTGACTGCTGGTAAAATACAATGGGCGGTCACACAGATGCACTGAAAAGTATGCAGTGACTGCTGGTGGTATAATGCAATGTGCAGTCACACAGGTGCAGTGAAAAGGTATGCAGTGGCTAATGGTGGTATAATACAATGTGCAGTCACACAGGTGCAGTGAAAAGGTATGCACTGACTGCTACTATAATACAATGTGCAGTCACACAGATGCAGTGAAAAGTACTGACTGCTGGTATAATACAATGTGCAGTCACACAGGTAAAGTGAAAGGTATGCAGTGACTGCTGCTATAATACGATGTGCAGTCACACAGGTATAGTGAAAAGGTATGCAGTGACACAATGTGCAGTCACACAGATGCAGTGAAAAGTACTGACTGCTGGTATAATACAATGTGCAGTCACACAGGTGCAGTGACAAGGTATGCAGTGACTAATGGTGGTATAATACAATGTGCAGTCACACAGGTGCAGTGAAAAGGTATGCAGTGACTGCTGCTATAATACAATGTGCAGTCACACAGATACAGTGAAAAGTACTGACTGCTGGTATAATACAATGGGCAGTCACACAGATGCACTGAAAGGTATGCAGTGGCTGCTGGTGGTATAATACAATGTGCAGTCACACAGGTGCAGTGAAAAGGTATGCAGTGACTAATGGTGGTATAATACAATGTGCAGTCACACAGGTGCAGTGAAAAGGTATGCACTGACTGCTACTATAATACAATGTGCAGTCACACAGATGCAGTGAAAAGTACTGACTGCTGGTATAATACAATGTGCAGTCACACAGGTGCAGTGACAAGGTATGCAGTGACTAATGGTGGTATAATACAATGTGCAGTCACACAGGTGCAGTGAAAAGGTATGCACTGACTGCTGCTATAATACAATGTGCAGTCACACAAATGCAGTGAAAAGTACTGACTGCTGCTATAATACAATGTGCAATCACACAGGTGCAGTGAAAGGTATGCAGTGACTGCTGCTATAATACAATGTGCAGTCACACAGGTATAGTGAAAAGGTATGCAGTGACTGCAGCTATAATACAATGTGCAGTCACGCAGATGCAGTGAAAAGTACTGACTGCTGGTATAATACAATGTGCAGTCACACAGGTGCAATGAAAGGTATGCAGTGACTGCTGCTATAATACAATGTGCAGTCACACAGGTGCAGTGAAAAGGTATGCAGTGACTAATGGTGGTATAATACAATGTGCAGTCACACAGGTGCGGTGAAAAGGTATGCACTGACTGCTGCTATAATACAATGTGCAGTCACACAGATGCAGTGAAAAGTACTGACTGCTGGTATAATACAATGTGCAGTCACACAGGTGCAGTGAAAGGTATGCAGTGACTGCTGCTATAATACGAAATGTAGTCACACAGGTGCAGTGAAAGGTATGCAGTTACACACTCTTCACAGTGTAAAAAAGACTGAACAGGTTTTTAAAAAAAAAATCATAAATATATATATGCTTCACTGTTAATGCTTAACTCTTTATAAAACTAACCAAATGTCCACTAAAAAAATAATTATATATATGCTTCAATAATATTACTTCACTCTTGCTAATTTCAGGAAAAACATTTTTTGCCAAAAAACAACCCTTTTAGATACATGTTCGCCCCCTCTCGTTATCAGTTCACATACACTAAGAGAGGTTTGGCACTTCACAGTGTAAAAAGGACTGAACAAGTTTTTCCCAGAAAAAACACATGAATACATATATATGTTTCATTGTTAATGCTTCACTCTATATAAAACTAAACAAATGTCCACTAAAAACATATAACAGGAACGCATATGCTTCACTGATATTGCTTTACTCTTGCTAGTCTCAGGGACCTCCACCACACCCATTGTGTGCAACTCACCAGATAAAAAAGACCCTCCAGGGTCTATAAGCGCCTTTGGACCGTTATGCGGGTCGTCCCTCAGACTAGCACGAGTGAAGCAATATCAGTGAGGCATTTGCATTTCTGTTATATGTTTTTATTTAGACATTTGTTTAGTTTTATATAGAGTGAAGCATTAACAGTGAAGCATATATATGTATTCATGTTTTTTCTGGAAAAAAACTTGTTCAGTCCTTTTTACACTGTGAAGTGCCAAACCTCTCTTAGTGTGTATGTGAAAAGGTATGCAGTGACTGCTGCTATAATACAATGTGCAGTCACACAGGTGCAGTGAAAAGGTATGCAATGACTGCTGCTATAATACAATGTGCAGTCACACAGGTGCAGTGAAAAGGTATGCAGTGACTGCTGCTATAATACAATGTGCAGTCACACAGCTGCAGTGAAAAGGTATGCAGTGACTGCTGGTGGTATCATACAATGTGCAGTCACACAGGTGCAGTGAAAAGGTATGCACTGAATGTGCTGGGCCTGGCACAGTATAGCAATTAGCAAGGGCCATCTTCGACAGACAGGGCTGCATATGCAGTGTCAGTGGGCCACACAAAAAAAACACATCACAAGAACATTAGCTCTCAGAAGAGCTGTTGTGGTGGTGCTTTACAGCAACAAATACCAGCAAGGAGCAAGCTAACAAGACCTAACTAAGCTTTCCCTATCTCTCCAGCAACCTCTCCCCCTTCTCTCACTAATAGCAGCCGCAGGCAGAGTGAGAAAATGGGCGACACTGCTGCCTTTTGTAAGAGGGGGGGGGGCTCCAGGAGAGAGTGAAGCCTGATTGGCTGCCATGTGTCTGTTGACTGTGATGTAGAAGGTCAAAGTTTAGCCCAATGATGTAGTATAGGGGGCGGGTCAAACTTGCTAAACATTTACGGTTCTACGTAAATGCGAATGCGCGTTCATGTGAATAAGTTCGCATGCGAACCGTTCGGGCCATCTCTATTACCAAGTTTTCAACTCAAAACACTAGTGCTCAAAAAGCTCTTGCAGTGTGAACCAGGTCTAAGAGTTGTTAAAATGAGGAATATTCTTCCACAGGATGTAGTTCTGACAAATTCTATACTTGCAGGCAGCGAATCTTGTCAGGTCTGACAGTAATGTCAGAAACACCTGATCTGGTGCATGCTTGTTCAGTGTCTATGAAAGCATTAGGGGCAGAGGATAAGCAGGATAGCCAGGTAACTGTTATTCATTAAAAGGAAATAAATATGGCAGCCTCCATATACCTCTCACTACAGTTGTCTGTTGAGGACACCTATGGCTGAGATTACTAGTTAATTCTTAGAAAAGTTTATCCAGAGATTTTATCTGACTGACACCTAGAGTTGGGAAGGATTTTTTTTCCCTTAAAGGTTAATTGGTCCAGGCCTTGTAATGGCTTTCTTCCTTCCCTTGGATCTACTGGGATTTATGAGGGTGCAGGAAATAAAAGTACCCAAAGCTTGCTTCTTTATTTTATTTCTGGTTGGACTTGATGGACAAATGTCTTTTTTCAGCCACATTATGTATATAAGTGCTTGGGAGAGAGGGCTACATGCTGTCTGTTCTTAAAGGATACTTTAAATTCTAAAAGTTGGTAACTTGGGGAAAAACATCTGTTGTTGATTGAAGAATGGGGAAGCTAATGAGCAAAACCTGCCCCCTGTATTCACCGCGACAAAATAACAAATTTGGTGACGACAGCATGTTTGCAAGCATGAAATGACATTTACATGCATATGTTGTCTATTGCATTTTCAGAGTAACCTCTCCATGCCCTGTCCCTTAACAATAGCACTCCTAATCTGGATACTTAACTCTAACAAATAATTCGAATTAGCATCCACGCACCAAAAAGGTATTATTAGGTACCTGCTAACAACCAGAGCAGATCATCCACAAGGCAATCCTAGGCAGCTGCCTAGGGCCTGGAGAGAGTCTAGGGGCTTGGTGAATGCTAACCTCCACCAAATCTAACTAAAAATTGCCAGGTGACCATCAGCGGTGGGCAAAAAGTGTTATCTTGCCTAGGGCTCCATTCATTGAAATGGTGTTATTTTGGGAACAGACCATGCACCGTCTACTGATAACTTATTGGGAGATAGAAGGGTCGGGTGAAGGCACCCACAATAGATGTTTTTTTTAAACTTTAAAACATAATGTGTAAAGAAGAGGTAATTGCTTACCTCTCCAGAAGATATAGACACCAGTTCATCTGGAAAAATATTCAAAAAATTGACAATGCATTTCGACGGTCATGGCCTGCTTCCTCAGGTCAATACAAAAAATGTATCTTCTGGGGAGGTAAACGATTACCTGCAGGCCTATACGGTGGTTGCAGGAACTGCAACCCACTTTAGTGAGTATATAATCATATATATTTTTATCCCCTTATATCTATGAATACTGCACCATTGGGCTCCTAGTCTCTCGCTACTTCCCGTTTAGATGCTCTTGGTCCCTACAAAATTCACAAAACTCTTCTGCAACTTATTGTGAGAATGTACATAATGTACATAATCTGCCGACTTCCCAGAGGGATTGTGTGAAAGGTCAGCATTCTATAGACAAACAAGAATTGAACATGCCTGCAATGTTCCAGCTTGGTATAAGATGGAACACTATTTTCAGCATCATCTAGGGAAAGTATGCAACTAAAAATGTCACATCAACTACTGAGCAATGAAAGGAATACTATTATTCAAATTTAGAGCTCTGTTGTGTTGTTCCTCCATTAGGCATCTAGAACACGGGATCCAGGCTGGTTAATGAGATACTTTATTAGTATGTCTGATGAACCTTGCATAATTGCAAATTACATCAAAATGTATCTTGTAATATACAGACGCATACATAATGAGAGTTGGCGGGTAATGACAATGTGTTTTGTTCTCCCTTTAAAGGATTTTAATGATGTAGCAAAAGATATATTACTATTCAAGAGAGTGAACATTATGGACAGCCAGTAGCAAGAAAGTAATTGTAAACAGTTGCAATCTGAGCATTACTTCTAAATCTCTCAGATTTCCAAGCCTGAGACATTTGTAACCAGGACAAATTTAATATCCATTTAAAACGAATTTCAGCTTAACATTTTAAATAGAATAGAAGTTAGATTCAATAAAAACAATGAATCTAAAGAAAATCTATTAGAAACGAGGACACTCTTGAACGAATATTGATTGCAAATATACCTTCCTTTCTTAATTGATCCAGACAGGAGCAGGGAGACACGAGTAGGGGCAGAGCTCAATCAATAGCTACATAGGTTTTTACTGCATCAAGCAATATGAAACTAGCAGTGTGGGTGGTGTGATCAGTATTAGATCAGATTTCTGTTGACCTTATATCTAGTAGTGCACAGCAGTCGTGTTGGGCGAACACCATGTTTTACCAATTTTGGACCCCTGTAACTCTGGTTTGCAGAGATGTAGGGACCCCATCTTTGGAATCCAAGTCTAACAATATGTCTTCTACCTGCATGAGACATTTCGTGAAATTCAGACGTTGCTAACGGCCATGGCTGAGATTTATGTACGTCACCATCACTACCATTGAAATAGCCCAAATAAACAGGTTTTTGTGACCCTAGGCTATGACCTCTTTGGCCTAGGGGCCCGAAACTCACCAGTCATGTTCCCCCTAAGGGTCCCTACAATGCTAGAAAATTTGGTACTGCTGACTGAGCCATTGCCCTTTGAAAAGATGTGAGATTTTGGAAAGTGAAATAGGGAGGCAATGAAAGTCTATGGGGGATTTTACCAATTTTGGACCCCTGTAACTCTGGTTTGCAGAGATGTAGGGACCCCATCTTTGGAATCCAAGTCTAACAATATGTCTTCTACCTGCATGAGACATTTCGTGAAATTCAGACGTTGCTAACGGCCATGGCTGAGATTTATGTACCTCACCATCACTACCATTGAAATAGCCCAAATAAACAGGTTTTTGTGACCCTAGGCTATGACCTCTTTGGCCTAGGGGCCCGAAACTCACCAGTCATGTTCCCCCTAAGGGTCCCTACAATGCTAGAAAATTTGGTACTGCTGAGCCATTGCCCTTTGAAAAGATGTGAGATTTTGGAAAGTGAAATAGAGAGGCAATGAAAGTCTATGGGGGATTTTACCAATTTTGGACCCCTGTAACTCTGGTTTGCAGAGATGTAGGGACCCTATCTTTGGAATCCAAGTCTAACAATATGTCTTCTACCTGCATGAGACATTTCATGAAATTCAGATGTTGCTAATGGCCATGGCTGAGATTTATGTACGTCACCATCACTACCATTGAAATAGCCCAAATAAACAGGTTTTTGTGACCCTAGGCTATGACCTCTTCGGCCTAGGGGCCCGAAACTCACCAGTCATGTTCCCCCTAAGGGTCCCTACAATGCTAGAAAATTTGCCACTGCTGATCAATTGCCCTTTGAAAAGATGTGAGATTTTGAAACTGTAAATAGGAGGCCCAATGAAAGCCTATGGGGGATTTTACCAATTTTGGACCCCTGTAACTCTGGTTTGCAGAGATGTAGGGACCCCATCTTTGGAATCCAAGTCTAACAATATGTCTTCTACCTGCATGAGACAGTTCGTGAAATTCAGACGTTGCTAACGGCCATGGCTGAGATTTATGTACGTCACCATCACTACCATTGAAATAGCCCAAATAAACAGGTTTTTGTGACCCTAGGCTATGACCTCTTCGGCCTAGGACTGCATTGAACGCGACCCACGCATTGTGCGCATTCTGGACAACACCAATTACTGGGTTTATACCCTTCTGGATCCACGGTACAAACACAATGTTCCAAAACTGCTTGAAGAAAGAGTCCGACAGGTCAAAATGGAAGAATACCAGCAGGCCCTTGTGGAGACTTTAAAGAGGAGATTGACATCCTCCCCCTCCTCTAGCCAGTTGTACGCCGACAGACTGACTTCCGCAAACCCAGGACGACCAGGAGGGCAGCAAACAACACAAGCCGCAGCTAGTGCCCAAAAGGGAATGGTATCGGCAGTGTCCTTGGAGTGGGAAAATTTTCTGACACCCATGCAGCAGCAGCCCACTGAACAGCAAGCGTGCAGATCCACCTCCAACACCGATCGCCTGGAGAAGATGGTCAAGGACTACATGTCAGATGGCATAGCTGTGCTGAACAATCCATCTGCACCCTTCAACTATTGGGTATCGAAGCTAGACACCTGGCACAAACTGGCAATGTACGCAATAGAGGTGCTGGCTTGCCCGGCAGCCAGCGGTATGTCGGAACGCTGTTTTAGTGCTGCCGGAGGCATCGTCACAGATCGGCGTATCCGCCCCTCCACAGAAAATGCAGACCGTCTGACTCAAATTAAAATGAATCAATCCTGGATTGGAAACGACTACGCAACACTCCCGGACCCTAACCAAGTAACATGAACAATGAACATCTGTGATGGGTTAGCGTTTCCGGTCCCTGTTTATTGAACCTCTCATCTGTATTAAATTTATGACTGCATGGCAACAAAACACAAATTTCTATCCGCACGCTTCTTGTCCTCATGCAAGGCCTGGGTTGTTGTGTCTCAAAGCGTGGCCTTCTCCTCCTGCGCCACCCTCTTCCTGTTCCATCACGTGTGCTGCTGCTGGGTTAGCGTTACCGGTCCCTTTTCCTGGAACCTCTTATATGTATTACATTTATGACTGCATGCCGACAAAAAGCATGTTACCTGTGCAAAGAAAACAGACATTTCCCGCATTTAAAAGACAGTTTTCCCTTTGAAATTTTAAAATCGATTTTCTCAAAAACTATAAGCTCTTTTTGCTAAAAAATTTTTCCTCTTGTACCCACTCCCAAGGTGCACATACCCTGTAAATTTGGGGTATGTAGCATATAAGGAGGCTTTACAAAGCACGAAGGTTCGGGTCCCCATTGACTTCCATAATGTTCGGAGTTCGGCTCGAACACCCGAACATCGCGGCCATGTTCGGCCCGAACCCGAACATCTAGATGTTCGCCCAACACTACACGTGACCCGTTCGGCCAATCACATCGCTAGCCGAACGATCGGGTAACGTTCGGCCATGCGCTCTTAGTTCGGCCATATGGCCGAACAGTTTGGCCGAACACCATCAGGTGTTCGGCCGAACTCGAACATCACCCGAACAGGGTGATGTTCTGCAGAACCCGAACAGTGGCGAACACTGTTCGCCCAACACTACACAGCAGTAGCCAGGAACATGATTGATATCACAGAGACATCAATTACTCACCTGAGGGCTCATTCACACTGTGTGCGGTGCTGTCTATCATGACACATCGCACGTTGTGCACGGAATGCAGGCTAACATGAAAGTCCATTGACTCTCAGGTTACTGTTCATAATACAGTAAGTAGTCCCACACAACACACACGATTTCCCATTGGGTTACATTATGTTAGAGCAGCAAGTTTTTGTTGTCCAATATGGAACCAGTGATGGGCCGAATATCAAATTTTGGGTTTGCAAATTTCAAATCCGAATCCCCACACAAATTTGTGAATCTGGAGAATCTGAAAATCTCCGTAGACTTCAATGGCAGGTGGATGGCCATTGACTTTAGCGGTTAATAGCAAAGCCCCCTTACATGCTAGAAACACCGGGCGGGTGCGCAGAGATCTTCAATCAAGTTAAAGAAGGTCGCAATAGGAGGTTATTAACGTGGGACCTTTCCGAGGATATTGGCATGGGAACATTTTCTTAAATGTACAGGTAAGTATTTTTAGTTGATTAAGAATATTAAAGGACTTTTTTCATTGTTGTGTTTTTATTTCATTTAACCCTTTGTGTAAATGGGTAAGGGGTATGATGCCACCATGACCCCCCCTCCTCCCCCAGGCGTTGTCGACCCCCACCTCTTCCTGGGGCACTGGAGGTGGGAAAGAGCCCCTTGTCCATGGATTGGAAGAGGGCTCTGGTGAGAGGGGAAGGCTATGGGAAACATGCAAACACATTGAATGAAAATTTCAAGTACCGCTGGTTCACTGTAAAGTATTCGCCTGGCGATTACTTCGACCCATCTCTATACGGAACGCGCCGAGTACACCATGGATCAGGAAGGCATGCACAAAGTAATGTTCATGCACGCTTTGTCTAGTGTGAAGAAGCTATAGTGAATTAAAAATGTGCGGTAGATCTCTTTAGAGGTAGAGTGTGATCCTTCTACAGTCCCGTCATGCCCCATGGAACTTTAATTCTGCCATTGCCCAAGCAGTTTTCAAGCTCTAAGGCCCATATGCAATTAACTCTTTCTCCTGAGTTATCTCCTAGGAGATCATTTTCATTTTCATTCAGGAAGGAAGTGATTCCTTCTATGCCTGGCATGCTGAGAACCACAAGTGGGTTATCTTATTTACTTACTGCACATAAAAAGCCCTTACTGGCCCTATCAAAATGAATTGGGATTCATGGATGTCTGTCACAAGCAATGCATACACCTTGCCAGGAATGGCACTTAATCATGAGAATCATGAGCAGGATGCACTTATTATTATTTTTATTATTATTGTATTTGTTTATTTATTTTTTAAAATGCATGTGCATGTGCAGCAGCCGGTTGTATTTGGGACAATGACAATAAAAAAATGAACCTGCAGATGCAAACCAGCCTTATCCAGTCATGCAGACTGGTGATCAACGGTAGAATGTACCATGATTGTCGCTCTTCCTATCAAGCCAACCAGCTTATGTGGATTTCAACATAAGGAGGGTGGTGCATTTCAAGAAGTAGGAAGAGATTCTCTCCCCAATGCCCCATTGCCATAATTTTTTGTGGACAAAGCATCTCTCTCTCTCTCTCTCTCTCTCTCTCTCTCTCTCTCTCTCTCTCTCTCTCTCTGTATATATATATATATATATATATATATATATATATATATGCGTAACCAAAATAAAACAGGATAGTTAAAGCAGATAGTTGCAACTCCTCTTTAAATGTTTGATGTGCTAATATCACGCACTTGTGTGGATGGAGACTGATGTGCTGAGCAGGGATGCTCGAATTTCCCCAATCATGAATTTGAGTGATCACGAATTCGAATCTCCCCACTTACAAATTGACTCGTGAACTAATAGAAACAGATGTGCTTGGAAGAACAAAGAGAAATCGAGAGCCCAATATGGTGTAGTATTGTTAAGTTGGTTGTGGTTTAAAGCAAAATATTAAGATATACTCACAAACATGGGTTACCCATAGGCAACCACTTCAAATGCAGGTGGGGAGTATTAGAACCTGACCCCACTCAGGTTATTAAGATGTCGCTCTCGGTAGATAGGAAACGGGGTAGCACCCTTCCACCGAGGGTGGAATCAAGATTTCAGCAAGGCTTGGTGTACAGAGGCGCCAGAGTAGAATAAAAATGTTTAAAAACCTAAAAGAGGGGGATGTTCAGGTGGACTTACCTCCCTCAAAAATATAGAACTCAATTGAGTCACAATATATCAATACAAAAAACGTTTTATTTAACTCCACTTAGTGCAACGCGTTTCGCAGGTGTGGTCCTGCTTCATCAGGCAAACAGGAGTATAACTCAATGGGTCTAGATGCAGAAGTGGGTCTAGATGCAGAGGCGCTCACTTCTGCATCTAGACCCATTGAGTTATACTCCTGTTTGCCTGATGAAGCAGGACCACACCTGTGAAATGCGTTGCACTAAGTGGAGTTAAATAAAACGTTTTTTGTATTGATATATTGTGACTCAATTGAGTTCTATATTTTTGAGGGAGGTAAGTCCACCTGAATATCCCCCTCTTTTAGACGGTTTTTTAAACATTTTTATTCTACTCTGACGCCTCTGTACACCAAGCCTTGCTGTAATAGAAACAGATATTCAACTCGAGTGCGGTTTTGAGTCGAATAACTGCATGTAATCACGAATCACGAGTTGTGATTCATGATTAAAAACCCGCCGACTTTGGGGGCGTGGCTAGCGCGGGCATGTGAGCAGACGTGTGTTCCTGAGCTCTGCTCTCCGGCAACCTTAATTCTACTTCATCCTGCCTTTTATCGAGGAAAAAAACATTCTACACTACTCGGGAAGAACGCTAAAGAACCCACAGCGTAATTATGCCTCCAAAAAACAAAGACAAAGACAAGGAGAAGACAACAGGCCCGCTTGATAAATACAGGCAGCCGATCCAAGATGGCGCGGCGCCGGATCCCCCTACAGAGACTGAGGACGTCTCCCTGCCAGACACTGTGCAGATACTGGAAGCTATCAACGCTATGCATGCCTCGCTTACAACAACCTTTACAACAAAGGTGGATGAGGTTAAGGCTGATATCCAGCTAATCCGTGCCGACATGGGGAACCTGCGGGAAAGAGTGAGAGAAACGGAGAGGCGTATTTCTGCTCTGGAGGATGACACGAGGCACCTACCACGCGAACAATGCTCTACACAATCCCAGGTGAGAACCATGCTTCTCCGGCAAGAAGATATGGAAAACCGCCTTCGGCGGAACAACATCCGTCTTATAGGCCTGCCGGAGAAAGCAGAGGGAGATAATGCCGAGGAATTTTTGGAGCGTTTTCTTACAGAGCACTTCGGCCGAGATGCCTTCACCACGTGCTTCTCCGTTGAACGGGCCCATCGGATTCCTTCTAGGCCTCAACCTGTTGGCGCCAAACCCCGCACTTTCATCGGGCGGCTACTCCACTTCAGAGATCGAGACACAGTGCTGCGTTTATCTCGAGAGAAGGGAGATATACAAATGGAGAATGTCACCATCTCTATCTTTCCTGATTTTGGTGTGGAGACACAGAAAATGCGCGCCAGTTTCATCGAGGCGAAACGAAAGCTTCAACAACGTGGAATACAGTATGCTATGCTATTTCCAGCCCGCCTAAGGGTAGTTGCTGACGGGGAAACACATTTTTTCACATCGGCCTCTGAAGTCTTCTCCTGGCTAGATAAACGGCCAATAACGGCAGTATCTCCGCTGCGGGATTCCTAGGATCTATGTCCAACATGTCTGCAAAGACTATCTTGTTTCCTTTGAATGATCCAGTAGTCATCTATCCATGCCGTAAGTACTGCTACACAATCTCGCTATTATGAAGCAAATTATAACTTTTCTTTATTGTTGTTTATATATCTACTGCGTGGCATGGCAAGATGACATTGATATTGATGCTATTTCTCATTACTCCTCTTTGCCGGGGCGAGATTGGGCCGCCCTGCTCGCTTTATGTCTGCGCTGGAACTTGTTCTTACCCCTCCTGGGGTGACTGACTGCACTAATACAATGCCACACTTCTGCTATGAAGCCCTGCAACCTGCAGTTTGGCTAAAGAAGAGTCACCACCTCAGAGACTATGTTTTATTGGGAGTAATGCTCCGGCCACGTTATAATGGCAAGGAGCTGGGAGTTTATCTGGTTCTCTGTTTAAAGCCTGTATGTTATGGTACCTGTGCGGGGGGTGGGGGGGACGGGGGGGGGACTGGGATACTATGCGTTAATACTATACCATGGAGGCTAAAGTGTCCTTTATAACCTGGAATGTACGGGGAATGCGGGATAAAATAAAAAGATCTGTGATTTTGAATACCTTAAGGAAACATGCGGTGGATGTAATAGCTATACAGGAGACCCACTTAGATGATTCACTAACCAGAGCAGTGTCTAGGCCTTGGATAGGGTGGAGCTACCACTCTTTATATACTTCTCACTCTCGTGGAGTCTCTATCTTAATCACACGCAGAGCTTATTTTCAACATTGTGATAGTAAAATAGACAGTGAAGGCAGATTTATTTTTCTAAATTGTATCCTATACAATGTACCAATTCTTGTAATTGCAATATACATACCACCTCCCTTCCAATATGACGTAATTAAACAAGCACTGTCATATATGGCCAAATTTCCACACTTGCCTGCTATATGGCTAGGGGATTTCAATTATGTGCTGTTCCCCTCCCTTGACAAGCACCCCAATGCTAATACATCCACCGCACCTACTAAGCTATGGCAAATGCTACAAATTGTATCTGTGACTGATATATGGCATGAGTTCTTTCCTGGGGCATCAGCATACTCCTGTTACTCAGCTACCCATCATTCACGTTCACGCATCGATTATCTTCTGGCTAGTGATTCACTTTTACCAAACTGTAAGTCTATTGAATATCTACCTGCAGTACTGTCTGATCACTCTCCATGTAAAGCAGTCTTCTCTTGGGTTTTTCCGCCACGAGCTGACCTATGGAAGTTAAACTCCTTTTGGATAACTAAGATTCTGCCCACAATATCTATGGAACAGCTTATACGGGGGTATGTGGATGCCCAGGGAGAGGAGGCCTCTTATGCTTCAATTTGGAGCGTGCTAAAACTGCATATCAAAGATATCTTTTGTAAAGAAATTAAAAACTGCAAAGCAGCATCTGCACAACAAGAACAGTCTGCTAAAAATGATCTGGCTAAGGCGGAACAGGCATATACTGTCTCTCCTACCCTAGCTACGGAACAGAACTATAAATCTAAATTAGCTGCATATGAGTATCTATTGGTAGAGAAAGCTAATCGCAAACTACTTTTTGCCAAGCAGGGGTGGTACGAATCAGGTGACCAGTGCGGTGCTCTGTTAGCCAAAATATCTAGGCAGCGAGAGACACCACAGGTAATCTCCCATATTATAGAAACCAATGGCCAAATCCTAACTAAACCTGCTGCAATATTAAAAAGATTTGAGCTTTACTATAGTACTCTGTACACTAAGCAGACATCTAAATCACCTGCTGAAATTGAGGAATATCTTGCACAGATAAATATACCCACTCTTTCAGAATCTCAAACTTTATTACTAGACAGACCCATCAGTATGACAGAGATTGATGATGCTATAGCGTCTCTTCCCTCCTCTAAGTCCCCTGGCTCAGACGGCCTCCCGGCAGAACTATATAAAGAACTGGCAACTACACTCAGCCCTATTTGACTGAAATTATATAATGTAGCACTGGAACAAGGTGAATTACCTTATTCAATGCGAGAAGCAATTATTTCGCTCATTTTAAAACCCGGGAAAAATCCTCAAGAATGCAGCTCGTATCGTCCAA